>NC_057920.1:19417306-19718482 GCF_018873765.1 Telopea speciosissima | reverse complement strand
ATAATGAGGGGTGGATGTTTTGGGTCCATTCCCAAAGGCATCAGGAGGCAGACAATTCGTGGTAGTAGCAGTAGATTAGTTCACCAAATGGGTGGAGGCAGAGGCATTGGCCACAATCTCAGATACAAAGATGTGGAGTTCTTTGTCCATTTTGTCATATACAGATACAGAATCCCAAGAACCCTTACCATAGATAATGGAAAGAAATTTGAATATAAGTTTAAAGAGTTCATTGATCGGTATGAGATTTAACTACATAAGACTTCAGTAGCACATCCCCAATCTCATGGCTTGGCTGAAGGCATGAACAAAATCTTGTTGGATGAGATAAAAAAGAAGTTGGAGACAACCAAACGGTTATGGGCTGAAGAGCTACCGAACATTTTATGGGCATATCGGATAACCATAAGGCTTACAACAGGTGAAACCCCATTCATGTTGATGTATGGAACTGAAGCAGTGATTCCTATGGAAATTGGAGAAACTTCTCTAAGGGTACAACTTTATGACCTAGAGACTAATGGCGAAACTCAGAGCAAATTTGGATCTGTTAGAGGAAATTAGAGAGACAACACGTGTAAGGAATGCCGCTCATCAACAACGAACAACACGCCATTATAATGCAAAGGTGAAGCCAAGAGTATTTCACTATGGAGACTTGGTACTCCGCAAAGTAGAAGCCTCTAATCCAAGAGCCATGGGAAAGCAAGCACCCAATTGGGAAGGACCATATAGAATCTCCAAACAAGTGGCGCTAGGAGCTTATCATTTGGAGACTTTGGAAGGAGTACCCATGCCACGGTCTTGGAACTTAGAAAATTTGAGAAAATTTTACCAGTGAAGGTCAGTCCTCGTTTGTTTCAAATCAGCTTTGGATTATTTCAAATGTTCAAATTTCTAAATTTAATAAAGGCATCAATCTTTTTTATCCATTTTAATGAGCAAGTTATTAAGGATTCGCATATTATTAATAATGTGCAAATTGTTAATGAAAATAATGGTCTACCAACCATAGTGGTGATTTGCACCATAGTGGCATTCCACTAAAAAAAAATTCCATGCTCTATCAACCATAATGATGATTGGCACCATAGTGGTGAGTTGCACCACAAAGAAATTAACGGTCTACTGACCATAATGGTGATTGGTACCATAGTGGTGAGTTGCACCACAAAGAAATTAATGGTCTACTGACCATAATGGTGATTTGCATCATAGTTGTCACACCCCAAACCACCCACTAGGAGGTTTGAGCAGGCGACCTGGATATCCCACGATATTTGCCAATCCACCAGGAACCAGAAGCAGTACTTACATGTCACAAAACCATAACAAGGGTAAATATATGACAAAAGTATATTAGAGGCAACAAAAGATAAAAAAAAACTACCCAAAAGATAGATTATATTAATTACAGTAAAATCCCAAGTACCTATGTTATATCATATACATATCCATTTATGTTCAAAAGTACAGTACACAAGAAGATTACACTTCCAAAAGGATGGAAGCAATAAAGCTACAAGATCTTCACAGGGCAGCAAAGTACAGAAGTTCTACAGCTTCATCAACAGCTTCATCACACATTGGTAAATGAATCGATACCTACAAAATCATCTAAAAAGAAAATATTTCCCGATGGATGAGCTTCATCACACATTGGATTCAATTTTATTACTCTAGTCCACCTAGCAACACAACAAAGTCACTAGGTATATGCTACTTGCAATGACTCGGGCAACAACCTCAGTCGCTTCTTTTTCGTTCTTCAGTTGCCACCTCAATCATTGTGGGTGGAACCCGCGCTGGGCAGTGAGCACCAACTCCTCCCTTGGTAGATCCCCAGACAACCATGACAACCTAACCCAGATTCTGCTTTCCTCGACATTCTGAAGGCCATGATCACCCAACACATGCATCCTGTTGGTAAGGGCTGTAGTATAAGGGTATGTTCACCTAGCCCAATGATTTGCATGATAAGTATGAGTTGAGTGGTGTCAACCGTATCCCATTCTATGGGCTACCACAAACCTCATTTCCAGGTATGAAATATACAGTGCTCCCACAGCCCATACTATGGCTCACCATACCTTTCAGTTCCAAGCCGTCTATTACGGCATCTAGTCTAACAATTCACATAGCATGCATTTGAATCATCAATTATTTTATCAACATGTTCATATCCACAGACCACAGTCACATCTTTAATTGCAATATCCAAAAGCAGATAATTAATAATATAAAACAGATATCAATATTGAAAAGTAATTTTGTTATCTTCGAAGTCTTCACAAGGTTATACCTACAGGGATGATTCATATCCACTCACTTTGACTATACTCCGCCTGTTTCGAAGACTGTCGGTCCACAAAAGTGCTCGAAAATGCGTCATCGGGCAAATAGTCAAAGCCTAGGTAAATAAATTAGAAGAATTATATAAATACATACCAAAATACCCTAAGAGTCTAAGGGTAACCTTGGTCTAGCCTCCAGACCAAAGCAGGGCACAAAACTGTCATGACAGTAGCAGTGGTCGATTGGCATTGGTCTATCCAATGGACCAGTGGCAATGGACCAGTAGGCTGCTGTGGCCCAAAATCAAAAGGGGTTTGTGGGTTCAGACCAAAAAGGGTGCCTAGGTACTATTTTAAGTAATTCCAGGGGTTAGGGTCATGTTACTCAACTATGAACAGTACTGGTTGATTGGATTGGTCCATCCAATGGACCAGTGGCAATCAACCCATTGCTCCGAGTGTAGGAGCAGGGCTATGATAATGGGTTTTATATTATGGGGTTTATACCATCGGCTCTAAAAAGGGTGTTTCAGACCTTAGGGTAGGTCTAAGACAACACAGGGTTGGGTTTCCTATAGTGGTTGATTGGTACTGGTCCATCCAATGGACCAGTAGCAATGGACCAATGGGGTCACAGTTACAGAATTGGAAAGGGTTTTAGGGGAAAGGTCATGGGTTCACACCAAGGGTTTTTAGATGGTACTGCAATAGTCCTATCAGTGGTTTGGGTCATGGTTCCATTCCAAACATGAGTTGGTTACCCGAAACATGTCCCGGAAGCCAATTCTTCCATATAGGGCAGTTATAGAGCATGGATTTCAGCTGGGATTACATGTAGGGCTTCATGCAAGGCATCACAGACCTAAAGGTAAGCCAGGGGTAACACAGGTTTCAATTTCCTATCGTGGTCGATTCATAGTGGTTGATCCAATCAACCACTGCAATCGACCAATGCCTGTGCAGCTCGAGATTTTCAAAAGCCATTGTTGCTTTGGCTAGGATCTTTGAATCTATGGGCTGCATGGATGATTAGAAGACATCATTGGGTTCCATGCATGATAACCAACACATATGTGGTGAAAAATCAAACATGCATGGGGGATCTGGGCTTCTTGGAATCATGGTTAGCATGCATGGGTTTGCATGCAAGAAACAATAGAAATCCTATATGAGCAGGTTATAACTATGCTATAACAGTCCTGTTTCAAGAAATACAGCCATAGATTCATCATGCATTCAATACAAGCATGTCCTACTCTTATTTCCATGGTCTAAGTATACACCAAAGCATGGTAATCGATCATCTAAGGCTGGAAACAGTATGCACAACATGTAAACACCATAAACATGGCGGGTGATGGGCCAGGTACAGCAGATTACACATGCATGCACAGATTCAAGCTTAGAAGGTTACCCAAAACATGGTTTCTATCACAGAATTGGTGAAATCAAAGTTGTACAATAGGTTTCATGGATCATAGCATGGTTACAGCCATGGAAATGGCTAGGAAGCAGCACAAATAGTTGGGTTTAGGGAGATTACCTTGTTGGATTCCAAGCACAAGGGGTCCCAAGCCTCCCTCCTTCTTCTTCTTCCTCTTTCTCCTTCTCTTTCTCTCTTCCTTCCCTCCAACGAAATGAATAGGAGGGGTCTTTTGGGCTGAAGGCTGGTTTATATAGGCCCAACCACTAAGGCCTGTTTACCCAATGTCGTTTTTATGAAAATCACATTCTTGAAACCCATTCTTTAATGCAAATGGCTTTAAAGTGGGCCCCACATGATCACATTATTAGGGTAACATTCCCACAAGTCATTCTAGGTACGAGGGGGTAATTCGGGGTGCAGAACACTGGGCCCCACACATCTGAGATGAATTTTGTGCAGTACAACAGCACTGGTCGATCCAACTGGTTTATCCAATCGACCAGTAAGGATGGACCAGTAGGTAAATCCCTGCTATTTTTGCATTTGGGTCCCACTGAGGTTTGTGCCATGCCTAGGGCATTGTCCTTTTATAATTTGTGGCCATCACCAATTTTTTAAACATTTAAAATAAATTTAAACCTATTTTTGTTAAGCAGGGGCTGTACCTTAGGTTGTCCATCAACTAGTGTATGGAACAGCAACTCAGGTCTGGTAGTTGCCTCCGGACCGGTAGGTATGACATCATCGGAGATTCCCCTTAAAAATGAGCATCGGGTCAGTGCACCACCGGTTGCTAGTGGGTAAGACCCAGGATCCATCAGGTTTCGGACCTACATTCGGAGTTCGGGTCAGGGTTTGGGTACTGATGTAACAATAGTGGCATTCCATAAGAAATTCATGGTCTACCGACCACAGTGGTGAGTTGCACCATCAGGAAATTCATGGTCCTTGGACCATAGTGGTAATTTGCACTATAGTGATGGGTTACACCACGGTAAGATGAGTAGTCTCCCAACCACAAAAAGCAGTTATGTTGAGAAAGGATTGCTGAATCCAAGCATTAAAAAGAACTAGCAACAGCTGAAGAAGAACAAAGAAAATAGCATGGATAATCCCAGTTGCAGAAAGTTCTTTATTAAAAAATACAAGTTTTTATGACAATACGAAACACCAAACAAGTACATGTCTCGCAAAGTATTAAAAAGAAAAATGAAGCCCGAAGGCAAGTTAACAGAGGAGAGGGATGTGGCATGAGCATGTGGATAATTTACTGATGTGCTTGGTCTCCACTGAACCCCTGTCGATGACAAATCTCCCAGGAAGCAAGCTGCCCCATAAAGGTCTGTAGAAACCTGAGAAGTGTGTCACACAAGTGCAGCCCAGACCACATGCTCGTGGACGCTGATTGTAGAACTTTGGAAATCCTTCCGAAAGGGGACCACGATCAATAGACTCTTGGGCTATAATAGAGAATAGTCGTTAACACCAACTCACTTCACAGAGGCCTCTATGGCAGAGCTCCATCCCTCGAACCCTCAAGAGGTTGTCACCGGCAGAAGGCAACTTCTCTTGGGTCCTCCAGCTCTTTGGTACCAATAAGCTTGGCCAAGATCTCCTACCAAGCATACCAGACCAGGTAGCAGCCCCTAGCCTTGATTCAAGACACCAGACTTCTGTCATGCCAAGATCAAAGCCGTGAAGGGAAAATTCGTGTAAAGATCAAAGCCGAAAACATAATTGATGCCACGAAAAATGACAAAACACCTACAAAATGGCACCTGTTGTAGCTATAGAAGTAACGATACTCACAACACCAGAGAAACAGGAGGACGTGGAAGAAGAATAGGGAGGGAAGCACAAAGAGGATCCATGGCTACATTCCAAAAAGGAAAAAGGAATAAGCACGACAAAGGAAGAAAAGGGAAAACCCCTATTTATAAAGAACTGGACGGTCTAGATCAAAAGGGAGATCCCAAAAGGTGATGTTCTGGAGTTAAAGGGAGTAACTACCAGGGGCCACATGGTAGGCCCCCATTGCTCCTGCGGTTCCCAAGGCCTGTGAAAAGATTTTAAAAAGATGCGACGGTTCAGCTCCTGGTTAAATCCCATTAATAACGCAGTAAATGAAGCATCATATGACAGGTCTGACAGACCACAGGTAAAGGAAAAAAGCCAAGACATTCAATATACTCCTTTGAAGGGTACAACAAATATCCTGATGACTCAACAAAGAAATCTCAAGTGTGGTCTCCCTGTCCATTACGATGAGCTACACCATAGTGGTGTGACACCACAATAAAAGAAGGAAATGATGGTCCCTTGACCATGGTAGTGAGGCGCACTACAAAAAAAAAAAAAGAGAGGGGGGGTTTTACTGAAAGGTAAGCATCCACAAATAAGTAATGGATGAAAACCCCATTGGTCAAAATATCAAGTTTATAAATTACAATATGCATGGTCTATAAAGACAAAGCACAAAATTTACATCATCCGGTCACACTAGTACAAGTTACAAATATGTCAGTTTCGATTATTGAGGATTGGGAGGCAACGGTCCCGAAACGTTCTTAGGAGGAGGAAAGAAGGGTACCACTAGGGAAGAAGGCTCCAATCTTACTTCAGTCACTGGGATTTTATTGGGGTTGAAACCCAGATCAATATTCCCCCACTTAAAATAGGGGGCAGCCTTCCTTACTATGTTGTACAGTCTCTGAGCACCCTCCAAAGCCTTGTCTTCACAGAAACGCTGGAACACTGCCGACTTTAAGAGATGATTGATGACCAGGTTTGCAGCAGAGTATCTCTCAATCTAAAGATAGTCAGTGACATGGTCGACAATATCCTTGGCAAAATCAAGTCTCTGCAGCAGGTCTTCCTCCCACTTCTCGAGCGACTTGTAGTAGTCCAGCTCCTCTTCCAAACGCGCTTTTAATTTCCTCAACACAACATTGGAGGATTCATAGGCCCTTAGACGAGCATGAAGTTCTTCTTCTTGGTTCACTGCGTCAGATTGTATATCGGCCATCGTGAGATAACCCTATATACAGAGTTAAAAGGTTGTGCTCAGAATTTCTAAACACAAAGAAATGCATAAGAATCAAGATCAGTTAAAAGCCAGAAAACTTTTTATTATTATTATTATGGTAACTTTCCATGACTACAAGGAAGAAGGTGACAACTAAGCCCGACTACAAACATCAAACAAAAATAAAAAAACATGGAATGGGGCTAAACTAGAGCTCGGTCGGTGGTACTTGGGTTAACAGCTTCGGGGGCGGACTTCACTGGATCTCGAGGCTGAGCAGTGGATGAAGACTCAACAGGAACTTGCTTGTCTTTTTCTACCACAAACTTCACATTCTCAGCTCCCTAGGTAGCAGTTTGTCTGGCTTCAGTCACAACAACCTGCTCGTCAGCACCTGAGGACATAGCAGCATTTCTGGAGATTGTTGGTATTGGAATCGTCACTTTTCCTTTAGAAGATATGAGGATGTAAGAGCCATCCTCCAACTTGGAAAAGCATCTTCTCCACTTCCCTCATACCCTTAAAGTTGAAGTCTGAGCTATCTCTCCTTCACCTGCATCCAGAAGGCGTATGTGCAATTCAGAAGAACCTTAGAGGAAGTCTTTAGTTGCTCCCGCCTATTCTCCTCTGAGGTAACATAGGCAGCCACGACTTACTTCCTGGCTTCCTTTGCTAAAGCCTCAGCCTTCTCCAGCCTAGTCTTCAAGCCAGCAATCTCATCTCTCTGGCTCTCCAGCAGATTGCCCATCTTCTGTGACTCTTCTTTAGCCTTCTTTTGTAACTGAATAGAGTCACTAGCACGCTTATCGATTGCCTCCCAAGCCTTCTCAGCAGCCACCCAAACGGAATCGACAGCTGCCTTAGCCACCTCCAACTCCGTGACCCCCTTCTTGAGGGTGTAAATCTACTGGTCATGATCTTCGCAAACCCATTGCAACTACTTGTACTCCTCATCCTACTTTCCATACAGGGAAGCATACTCCCTCTTCCGCTGGATGATCTCGGAGACATAAGCCAGCGCCTGAGAATTTAAACACATCAGAGATAATGAAGACATTCAAAAATAGAATAAGAGAGGAAACTAAAAGGGAAATTACCTCATAGGCCCAAGCACAGGCGTTCCTTTCTAGAACATCATTAGCTAACTTGGAAAGGGCCTCTCGATTAGTGGGAGGAATGCAATTTAACGCCATCTGCTCGACAGCAGTGGCGTCATCCAAAACTTTCTAGTCCACTCATACAGACCATTTGGGAATGAACATATCCGGGGATAATTTTCCCTTGCCTTTAGACTCCTGTAGCTTATCCGTAGGCAATTTGGTCCTTGATAGCACCACGAGTAGACCACTTTTGAGAGACCCAAGGGAGGTGTCATCCCAAGCACCGCACTCAGTAATCCTCACCGGGAGCGCCTTCTCCTTCCTAGGCTCCCGCTAGCTCTGGCCCTTAAGAACCTTGACCGATGAGCCCTCTCCCCTCTTGGGCTCCTTCTTGGGGGGATCCACCCCTTGCTTGGGGGGTACAGATTTCCTCTTCTTCTCTGACGGTTGAGGAAGGGACACCGCCTCCCCAGTGATTTGTAAGTTCTCCTCGACTATGAAGTCCAACATGAAATCCATATCAAAATCCATTGTATCAAAGTAATAAAGACAAGGTCAGTACAACAAAAAAACATGAAAACATATGCGAGATACTCTCAGTCTCACCCTTCTCCAAGCAAGACATGTCCAAGGCATCAAAGGCTCTTAGAGTCTATTATCAGCTGGAGGGTCTTTAGGTCCTCGTCGTCGAGGACTGGAATCTTGTTCTGAGCAGAGGTGTTGGGTGGACCCCACTTACTGGGAAATTCGTGCCCCGAGCATTTAGCCCAAAAGAATCACTGTTTCCAAGCATGGATGGAGGAGGTGATTTTACCCATAACCTGAATACTGGACTCTCGCTGGTGGAACAAGTACCAGCCAGGGTGTGAGCTGAGTGAATTGAACAGGAAGCACCTGATGAACAATACAAGGGAAGGATGTTGGTTTAACCAAGTACATCTGAGGACAAAGGCGCCAACGCACCTCTAGGAGTTGGGAAGTAGCTAGCTGGGGGCAATGCCATAGTGTCTAAGAGGCAAGAAATGAATAGAGGAACGGGGAGGCAAAAACCGGCCTTGAACGAATAAAAAATAAGGCTAACCTCGCTGGAATACTTGGTATTTAATCTATCGTCAAGGCCAGCAGCCCTAAGATCAATGGACTCTAGAATCGAGTAGATTTCTTGAATTTCCACGACATTCGACACATCTAGTACCGAAGGGATCTCATCTACCCTCTTTCCTATATTGGGGTCGATTTGGGGCTGGAGAGCTTGTTGAGCCTTCCTACGTGGGGCGACGAATGATTTTTTCAAAGGCTTACTGGAAGAGGTGCTGGCAGAAGCCCCAGAGCAAATACGGTGAACCACAGCAGACTCCCTAGGGGGACTGTGGTGGCATCTCTGGCCACTGGACCATGGAACAATCGATCTAATTCCTCAGATAAGGAATCCGTTTCCTCAGATAAGGAATCCATTTCTCCTACAGTGTTAGAGGTTAGGGCATTTTTAGAACTTGAAATTTCTAGATAAAAGAAAAGGGAATCAAAGGCAGAAAGGAGAAGGAAAGAAGAACATACTCGAGTAAGAAGAGTCAGGTTGAAGGAAAAAAGCACAGAGCAAGAAGACTTCTAACACTTCAAGGGCTGAAACAAAAATAGAGAATCAGAAACTTGAGCTTTAGAGCAAGAAAACGATGAAGAAGAAAGGCTCCTGGAAGTTTGAGCACTTTATACCCAAAAAAAGAAAATAAAATGATTTGACGCCTCGGATCAATCCCACATCTTTTTATTCGACGATCAAGATGCAATTGGCAATCCCAATTGAGAGCGTGGGGCACGTGTCCACCATAAGAGGGAGGCCTCCTTGACAAGTTAACACCGGGAGGCCAAAAGGCTCAAATTTGAACTTTATGATGTTTTCCCTCAAAAGACATGAAATCCAGAAGATATTTTGGACCCACATGCCAAAAAATGACAAATGGCGGCACACTTTTGGGAACTCACATCCAAGGGTAAAATCATCAACATAGGGATGCATTTTGCAAACGAAACAACTTCCTTATTCAGGTGATTATGGGCGTTACTGAACATCAACAAGGATAAATAGTAACTGGCCATCAGTAAGGGACAGCAACAAGTGAAGACCGTGAGTAACCGAGCATGATGATCAGTGTACTGATGTTCTGAGTATGAGGATCCTTACAGTAATGCTCGGAAGAAATGTTAAGTCCTCCCTATGTCTTATTCAAGACAAAGGGATTAAGGGCCAAATGATACACCCAAATTTAACCGCCCAATCGTGCAACGACACATGGAAGCTTGAAGGCCAAGGAACATGTCTAGTCCAGAATTCTTTTATTGCATGCGTGGTAGTGAAACCGGTACGGACATGTCAGTTAAAGTCAGTTAAAGGAATGAAGACTGGTTTCACATGCGAAAAGATTCCAAATCCCTGGAAACTAGGAGAGGATCGCTCTTTCAAAGGGTTTCCTAATCCGAGCACAATTCCACCGCCTTGCGAAGGAGGAAAGCCATCTGGCAGATTTGGCAAATCTTCGGTAAGAGGGCTGGGGAGAGAAAGTTGTATATATAGAGGCCCTTGTGCCCATGTAAAAGGATTCATTGAAGTATTTATTGAAGTATTCAGTCAATAGAGAAATCAAGAAACCTTCGAGAGTACCCTTCATTTTCTATAACTGTTTCTAGTCTAGTTCTAGTGTTGCAGTGTTGAGAGTTCTGAGGAAAACCCTAAACACTTTTCTTTGTCCAACAAGTACCATTATCGAATTTGGGAAAAAAATCCTCTCCAATTCCGTAAAAGTGTAGCAGGGTGCAGTTCCGAGGTGAGAGCTTGACACATGGAAGATGTTAAATCCAATGGTATCGAGCTCAAGAAGAAAGAAAAAAAAATTGGGTCAATCGAGCTCGACACCTTTGGATTTAGCATATTCCACATGTCGAGCTCTCAGCCCTGAACTACACCGCAGTACACTTTTAGGGAATTGGAAAAGATTTATATTGGCTGCAGGTTCAAAACTTGGAAACAGCCTCTCCTGTGAAGATTGAGCAAGGGAGATTTTTTGGCTACTACCCAGGTTTAACAGAATTTTCATGCTACCCCGGTTTATAGCCAAGGAAATGGAATAATTCACTTCTCCTTTGGGTTTACAAATACCGTTTTAGATTTTAGTATTTTCAAAATTTTCCTTTTAGATTCAATTTCTTTGGCTATGAACCAAGTGGTGTATATTTGCTCCTCCCCAGACTCTGCAGTAACATGAGACTTGTGTACTAGGGTTCTCTTTTGTTTCCAAAGAAGAATAGAAGGAGCCTTGTGTATTGGGGTTCTCTTTTGTTCCGAAAGAAGACTATAAGAGTAGCTCTACTACATTCACTTATGTGCATGATATACTTAAAAATGACCAGCCTATGGCCATAGGACACATGGTGGGGCTATGGACTCCTACGATATAGATAAGTAAAGGTCAACTAAGTAGCTTGTCAAAGACACCAGAGCGCGCCCCCGACACGCAAAAAGTTTTAGGGGTGCCCCTCAAAACCCAATCAGCCTAGTTGCGTCCCCTCTCTCGTAGAAAGGTCAGGACCAACCACCATTTGTAGAAAAGCCTATACACTCCAATACCTGTAGGCTGAAAAGCCTACGCTCTCCATTGCCATGCCATGAAGTCAGATTCACGCACCACCCCTCCTATAAATAAGAAGGTGAATCCTAAAGTAAACTCACTAGATAATATATCTAACACTATTCTATTCACCACTGCTCTCATTGTTTCAAACTCTACTATTGTTGTCGGAATTCTGACTTAACATCAGAGAGTTCTCGTCGGAGTCCAACTCCATCCCTCTCTTGTACTCATTCTCTGGTTTCAGGTGATGTGTAGGTCTCCCAATGACACATGATCCTATTAGATTTCAGCGGCAACAATGCACACTGGACGTACGCTTCTTACTGAACACAAGTCTCACTCACTGTCATTTATAGTACCTTGAGAGGTAAAAAAATTTGCTTCTACCCCCCGAGTTGCACGAACTTTCTTGTTACCTGGCTCCACAGACAAAGTAATAAAATAATTTACTTCCCCTTTGGGTTCACATGTACCCTCCTGGATTTTAATATTTTCAAATGTTGCACATATGTGTAGCATTCACATATACATCTATCTCTCTTTCCGTAAGAGGATAAGGTTGCTTAGAATTTTCAAAGAATGGACTCTTCTCTATTAAGAATACTTATCACCTTTTGATAAATCTCAAAGCTAATAAGGAGGGAGTAGTGGCTTCCTCTTCACATACTCATACCTGGCGTACCCATAAGTTGTTTGAAAAGCATATGGTCGGTTGCAACTTTACCAAAAATTTGAAGGTTTCTATAGCGGTCTTGTGCTTCTAGACTTGCAATCTATGGGGATCTCCATCGTAGAAGTCTTCTTGGAAATCCCATATCTTATTGGATTGTCCCTTTGCTCGCGTAGTTTGATTCGGGAGTTCATTGTGTTATGCACCAATACAGGAGGATCCTTGCAGTGCCTTATGGATCCAAGGTTGGGAGGCTTTTAATTCTCATGGGAAGGTTATTAGTAAATAACTCAAATCTTAATGCACCTTTATCTGTTGGTACTTATGGTTAGCAAGAAACTCTTACATCTTTGGACAACACCAATGGACACTGGAGGAGGTAATTCAGATCTCCAATAATGCTTTTGTTGAGTTCCAATCTTCAGTTCCCATGAGCCAGTTGTTTTAGTTTCTCTGTCTTCGTCATCTCTCACTTGGTGTGTACCTCCATCTGGTTATGTTAAAGTCAATTGTGATGCTAGTCTTAAGTTTGTCTACTACCAACAAAGGTGAAATTAGTTTTATCTTCAAGGATTCAAATGGTTACCCATGGTTTTTTATGTCTAGTCTATTTTATTTTCAAGAACCAATAGAGGGAGAGGCAGTGGCAATTCGAGCTGCTTTGCTTGAATCTATCTCTGAAGGTTATGAGAGGTTGTTTGTTGAATCTGATAATAAATATGTAATTTCCTACCTCCAAAAAGGAAATACATCTTCTCTAAAGATCAAATTTATTTTGGAAGATATTATGTATCTATCATCATTTATTGATGATTGTAATAACTTTGTTCCAAGGGAGATTTACAGCTTCCTTACCCCCCCCCCAAAAAAAGGGGAGATTAACAGCTTAGCTGACTCCCTAGCTAGGAGGCTCCTATTGGTGTCATATATGATGGTCTGACCTAATTCTGATTCATGGATTCATAGGATATTGCTACTCCTACCATGAGCTCCACACGCAGTGCATGAATGAAAGTTTATTTCTACCCAAAAAAAGTTTCAATAAAGGCACCACTTAGCACTTAGGTGAGTGCCAATCAAGGTTCCAAATGTTGGATTGTGTCCATCAAACCTGGTTAAGTTGGAATAAATAATTTGAATATTGTTTTATTACAAGAATTTATTTATGGGCTTATAAGTTTGTTCCATGGGTTTTCACCCAAAACAGTTCTAGACTAGGAATAGGACCGGACATTCTGCTCTTATGATCGTTACATTGTATGTCACTAGAAATGTTGATTTCAGGACATAAATGTAGATACACATAATGTGTGTATAGAAAAAAATCTGGTAGAAATTCTCACATAAATTACTGCCTATCGTATTAAGGAGAGATGTGTACCTGTCACCAGTGACCCTGTGACCTGAGAGGTCCTTATCGTTATGATGTTACATTGCGGGTTTTGGTACACCAATGGTTGATGTCACATGGACAATATATCGGTGTGCTGGATTCATGATTGCGCATCATAAAAGAAAGAGATGCTCAACATGGAATCCACCACCCTTGATTGGGAAATATCAAGTAGAGAGAATGCATGTGATTAATCGAGCAGAAATCTGGATCTAGTGACATTTTTATAAATGGTTTACAAAATTTATTTTCTATTCATTAAATATATTAGTATATTATTTCAAATAATATTTAATCGCATTTTGGTCGTCCGATTATGATCACATGATCTCTGATTAAAGATATGTACGATGGATTAGGGTTTGGCAGTATTTAATTACATGCCCTATGCCTATAGTCCATCATGATATATTGTTTAGTATAGGGTCATATGTGCAAATTAAAGAGTTTAATATGCATGACATTTAATTGGGAAATCAAACTAAGTTGGTGATATTTTATTTATAGTCATTAATTTTATTTTTTTCTTACCCCGAATATTCTATGGGACCTGGGCTAGCCCTTAGAATTTTATTAATAATCAAAACCATAGGAAAAATATAGGGGGACATTCCCGCCTAACCCCAACCCAAGAAGACAAGCTCTCAAAACCCTCTAAAGAGACTCACCACCCTACAATAAAACCCAACCAACAAAACAACAAAACCTAAATCCTTACATCGTCCACTCCGGTAATCCTCTTTAGCTCAGAAGGAAGCTGATTATCAGTTCTAAATAAAGTGTTAGAAGTCGATTCACATGCATAGTTCGCTAGCCAATCCGTGGCCCTGTTGCTCTCTCTATAAGAAAAGGAAATCATAGAATGAATGGAATCCATAAGAGATAAAATCACATGAAAATAATACCATCCCTTCCAAAGATTGCACACCTTCTTGGATACGCAGCCTATGCTAATTTTTATAGTCAATTATATTCACAAAGCTTGAGACCGTCCCTAAAGCTTGGGACAGTCTCCATAGCAGAGTTTAGGTCATTAATTTTATTTGATAAATATAATTGATTATAATAAAAATATCACAAAACCCCTTTTAGATTCTACCTCTTCTCTCTTTAGAAGCAAGTTGGAATGCAAGTCAAACTTATCTTCACCATTAGTATTCAACACAACCCTAAGAGGTTGTGATTATATATAGTAGCACCAAGGGGAGGGGGAGAGCAGTCTCTCTCTCTCTCTCTCTCTCTCTCTCTCATCAAGTGTGATTGTGGTGCAGTGCTTTGAGGTTTTAAATCTCAAGTTGTTGGTGATAGTTCAAGTTAATTGCTTGCTTTGATTTGGAGATTCAAGAGTTGAATATCTTCAAATCCCTTCGTTGCTAAAGTGTGGAAGAATTATTATCTGGAGAAGGAACTACACTTGCGATTCTCAAGTAACCTATGTTTCCCGATTAATTTTTGTTATGGGAAGAGATCTCAAACTTGAATGCAAAGGTAAAATACTCAATTCAAATTCCGTTGCATATTCGGGTAACTAGGTTTGTGGTTGAATTCCAACACCAAATCCTCTAGACCACTGCCTACCGGCCTTTGTAGGCCACTTTAACCCTATTGGCCGACGTTACTGGGAGTGGGGCCATCCAAAAAACCGTTGATGGAGCCAATTCATCCTTATTGTCATTGAGATTTGATACATGGTTGATCTAGACTGTCATCTCTATCCAACTGTTAAATGAACACCTCATTTGTTCACATGGGCGAATATTGTAACACCTCGCATACATAACATCATATTTTATTGTTATATTAGATGTTCATAACTATTTTAAAGTTTTGTGAGAATATTTTAATAATATTTGAATTGAGAAAGTGAGTGTTATTGTTATTTAATATATATTTTATTGTGATAAGTGGTATTTTATAAGAATTTTTCTTCTCTCAGGTTCCCTGCCCGGTCAGGTTCGTAGGTTCCTCTCATAGGGAGGGCGGAAATGACGACCTCACCCCACCCGGGTAGTGTGTTCGGGCAGGGGGTGAGGTTGTCATTTCCGGTCCCCTATGAGAGGAACCTACGAACCTGACCAGGCAGGGAACCTGAGAGGAGTTAAGTCCATTTTATAATATGTCAATATAGAGTATATTATTTTATAATTGTACATATAAGTTTTACAAATTATAAGATTTTATAATAGTGTTATACACTAAGTAAATAGTGAAGTAGGTGTGAATAGTCAAGTAGGAGGTGGCTTGGCTTGGTTTGGTCTGGTCTGGTTTGGTCTGATCTGGTCTATTCTGAACCAAGTGGTTCAACTATGGATAACTATGGTTTGTTTGGATTATGGAGATTCAAAAAGGAGCAGCTACATGGTAAAGTCAAAAGGAGGTGGTGGCCTAAGCTGCTGCTGGCTTTGAAGGTGGTGGTGGCATGGACAAGGTTATGAAAGGTTATCCCATCCGTATGCAAATTCTACTGGAATCCTAAGTTAGAGAAGAAGGAGAAAAACAAGAAGAAAGAAGAATGGAATGAAGTTAAAACCATCAACTAGTTGCTGAAGGAATAGGGAAAGAAGGAAATTGCTACTAGTCTGTCATTAGGGCAAAACTGATCCTGTACTTGGAAGAAAAGAAGAAGAAAGGAAGTGGAAGAGCATTTGGGGGTTGGCAATTGATGAATTGGTGGAAGCAAACATGAGAATGTATCTTTGAAGTGCTGTAACATTGAGCTTTGCCACTAAACAGAGGGTTTGACGTAGGTTACAACAAGTTTGTGAGGGTAAGAATAAAACAGTTTGTTAATGGAAGATTTTGATTTTTAGAAGGTGTCAGATTTGTGTCTGAGTTGAATTACATTGTCTATGAAGGATTAAATTTTCAAATTGGGATTGTGATAAAGTGTTGGAGTTGCTGTATGCAAAGAATTGTAGAGGAATTCCAGAATTTCAGAGGATTAAGGTGAGTTATTCAAACACAAGTCAGATTATTCTAGATCTATTTTATGAATTTGTTAGTACACAAATTAGAAAGTGTATAGAGGTGATTTGTATCTTTATTAATAGGCCCTTAGAGGAATGGCAGAATCTGGTTTTTTACCCTTCTAAAAATAGAGGAGTCGAGCAGGGGTTGAAGTGAGCTAAAAACCCAGGATCCAGAGAGAAAATATATATTATGAAGTGGATTTTGGGGCTTCTGTTTAGGACTTTTAGATTAGACCTTGTATCATTTTGATAGCTTATTAATGTACCTATTATAGTCTACTTTTATAGGTTTAGGGTGACTGTATAGGTACTATAATCTTTGAGGGACGAGTGCTATTTGGTCAAATCACACTCTTATCTTAGGATCAAGGTGGGGGAAATCATGACTCTGTATTACATTGAAGTGTATGCATGTTATGTGAAAGAAATGAATAAATAATGTATGATGTGATTAGTATCATTAAGTTTCATGTAATTTAAATGCTTTAATACATGAATGTTGAATGTTGTGTGCAATGTAGTGTTCACATGAAATGATACAATGCTAATGACTAATATGGAATGAAATCTGATATGAGTTATGTGATGAATGATGTAATGAAATGATTTTATTTATCATGTCATGTAAGAATAAAGTATGAAAACAGAAAGAAATAAAATCATTCATGTATTAAAGATGTCTCGGTCGCCCTCAATAATCTTCTTCGTGAAGATGTCTCTTTTGACCCTAATCTCTTTACTAAACTAAAAGAGGTTACCCACGATGAGGTTTACAAGCTATCCAAGCTTAGTAATCTCTGGTCACGGCGTTATTTTGACCAAGCCTGACCAAGCCTATGGCAACACCACTGCCCAGTCTACCGATAATGCTCTAGAAATCTCTTTGTTCAATCCTGCTCAAATCAAGCGTTTGATTACAAAGCACCCCAAGTTGAGATACATACATATTGGTCTCATTCAGATTGAACTCACTGCTCTTTTTCGACAAGGTATCGACACCCTTGTTGTCGTTGCCATCTTCGATAAAAGATTTTTAAATGAGCCAATTAATGCTCTAATTGGAGGAATCGAATCTAACCTGATCAATGGTTCGGTTTGGTTCAAACTCAAACCCAATTTCTTTATCTCAGTCCAAGACCCGAATCTTTGTGATTCTGTGGTTCTTAAAACTAAGACCCAATGGACTGGCATGAAGGCTGATAGTCATAACCTTTCTGTTAGTTGGAAGTGTTTACATGAGTTAACCAACGTTACCTCTACTAAACTCCTGCCTCCCCCAGATAAACGGTTCGTTGAACTCTTCGAACCTCATCCTTTTAAGCATGAGATACAACCTCGCATGCTTAACTGGCAAGATATCAAACTCCCTAGTGAATGGTTACTTTCTGATATTTTAGATACCCCTCAAAATATCCAAGAAATCCAACCTACCACTTTTGAACTACAATCCTCAGGTAATAATCTTTACTTCAAAAGACGAACACCTGCTCCTAGTCAGTTGACTCGAACTCCTAGCACTTCGCGCCAGGGCTCATCGTCCTCTCAAACCTCTGCTGCTACTACTTCTCGGTATATACCTCGCAATATACCACACAGTTTCCTTCCTTCCTATGTCAACCCTAGGTTCTACAAAGGACCCTTACCATCTGATTATGCTCCTTCTGAAAGAGATACTGACTCAACCACAGTCATTAATTTCTTCCACCGTTATGTCACGACGGATACGGATATAATTTTTCAATCCAACCAAGATCCGAAAAATTATACCTATGTCAAAGGACATTTCTCTTTCCCTGGTTTCAAACCTTACTCCCTGGATATCCTTATGGATACCGGCGCTACCGGTTGTATTTGCAAACATAATGCAATCCCCGATTATTTTTGGGAAAAAATGGACATGCCTACTTACGTTAGTGGCGTCTCTGGTCCCACAACTACCTTAGAGTACAAAGCTCTAAATATTCCCATCTCCTTTGGAAACAAAGCGTTTCTTATTCCAAAACTCACCTGTTTTCCATCTATGCATGGTGACTTCATTTTAGGCACTAATTTCCTTCATAAATATTTGCCTTTCACCCTACTCTCTTCTACTCTTCAGCTCCAGCACCCTACTGGCCCTGTTGATCTGAAGCTCCTTACTTCACATACTTCTCACTGTGATAAGAATTTCACCCTTGAAAGACTTGCTCCCTCACGTCTTATCAGTGCGATTCTCGCCAATAAACATTGGCTCCTCGACCTTCTTGAACCCAACTTTAGTAATGAACCCCTTCTTTGGTGGGACAAAAGCCCTCGGTTTTGTA
Organism: Telopea speciosissima; assembly: GCF_018873765.1. NCBI lineage: Eukaryota > Viridiplantae > Streptophyta > Magnoliopsida > Proteales > Proteaceae > Telopea > Telopea speciosissima. The sequence continues at coordinate 19,699,676 of NC_057920.1, read as the reverse complement.
CCATCCAATTGGATGCTCCCCACAAGATCATCCGTGTCAAACCCATTCTCTATCTCAAAGCAGATATTGAGGAATTTGACAAACAAATTCCCGAATTACTTGCTCTCGGACTTATTGAACCTTCAACCAGTCCTCACACCTGTCCCGCATTTATGGTTCGCAATCATGCCAAAATTAAGCATGGTAAAGCCCGTATGGTTGTAAACTACAAACGTTTAAACCAAAATATCATTTTTTATGGATACTTCATCCCTCAAAAAGATGTTCTCGTCCACCGTGCCAAACAGGCAACCATCTACAGCAAATTTGACTATAAATTTGGTTTTGGGCAAATTAAGCTTACTGAGGAATCTAAACCTCTTACGGCTTTCTCCACACCCTTTAACCGCCATGACCAATGGACGGTTATGCCTTTTGGTCTTTGCACGGCACCACAGGATTTTCAACGATGGATTGATTCCATTTTTGGCACTCTCCCCTTTTGTGTTGCTTACATGGACGACATCCTTGTCTTCTCCAACTCTCCAGAAGAACATACCAAACATCTTCGCATCGTAGGAAACCTCTTCCTTAAACATGGTATTATTCTTTCCCCCACCAAAATCGAATTAGAGAAACCTCAAATCGAATTTTTGGGACTTATCCTTGCTGATCACGGACTCCAACTCCAAGATCACATTATTATTAAAATTAAGGACTTTCCTACAGTGCTCAGAGATAAACAACATCTTCAACAGTTTCTTGGAATCCTTAACTATGGGCGTAATTACATCAAAGACCTTTCCAGCAAAGAAAAATGTCTTTTACAAAAATTACGCAAAGATGTTATTTTTACCTGGACTAAATCTGACACATAGATAGTCCAATCAATTAAGGATGAGCTTACCAAATCTTGTCCTACTATCTTTTAATTCTTGAAACAGATGCTAGCAATGAACATTGGGGATGTGTATTAAAAGCACGCCCTCTTAAAAATCCTTCTGACGAGCAAATTTGCGGCTATAATTCTGGCAAATTTACCCCTGCTCAACTTAACTATCTTATTTATGAAAAGGAAATCTTAGCAATCGTTAATGCAATCCAACGGTTTAGGATTTACCTTCTCCCTGAGAAATTTTTAATTCATACAGACAACCAAGCTGTGCGAGATTTTCTCAAAACCAAACAAAAAGAAACTAACTCTCGAAGGATTAATTGGTACAACACCATTAATCAATATCAATATGAAATTGTTCACATTAAAGGCACTGATAATTTTCTTGCTGATTATCTTAGCAGAGATGAATCCACGCCATCCTCCGGACAAAGGTAAAGGTAAAGCCCCTGCGACACAGCATCGCAAGAACAAAAAGGCCACACCAACCTTACTCCCTACCCCTCGTGGCGGTATTCTCATTCGAGAACCCCAGACAGCAGCAGCAACAACTCCTACCCAAAGGACTGCTCCTCTCTACACTCGAATTCCTGCCACAACAGCGGAATTTACCCCTTCTCCCTACCAACCTTTTAGTCCCTATTTCTACCCCGGAAATAGTCAAAATCAGGACAGTCAGGATCCCTATTATCTATGGAACATGACCCTTGCCAGCTACTCCCAGGTAGTACAACACCTACCAACGGCAATTGCTCCATCCTCTTTTAGTCAGTCAGTGACAAACACTACTGATTTCTTTAAACATGACGATGTACCTACCAAATGGTATCACCAGATTAATACTTTGTGGAAGACGTAGTTGGCTGGACAAAAAAACCCGTTTCAGACCACTCTCACCACATTCTCTAAAACCCTTGGTTTCTTTTATCAAAAACAGCTCACCCTTCAAACTATCGTGCTCGACTTAATTAAACAACTTGATTGGGACGATGTTACTTCCCCTAAAAAAGTACACAACTTTCTTCAGATCTCTGAATGCATTGAAGATCATTTAAAAGATGCTCTCTTTGAAAAAAATAAAAGAATTTGTTTATATTTAAAGGCTCAAGAAGTCCTTCCAAAAGAAATCTTGCCAATGATACAAAGTCATTGTAACGAAGAACAATACCAGTGCTACAAAGGCTTTATGCTGGAATTTCCAAAAAATATAATGAGAACACATCACCAACAGCACCGTCTGATCTTTTACCCCGAACACGAACCCTGGAGTATTGCTACTGTTGAATGGGGACTCGTTAGTCAACTAGTCTTCTCTAGTGACTGCACCTCCATCCTCGACCAATTGCCCATGATGATCAGAACAATGGTCGTCCATGCTTCTGCCAATTGGAGATTCTCAGGTGGACTCGAATTCACCATTACCAGTACTTTGGGATGGCGGCATAGAGAACGCTTCTTCCAGCCTTATCAGATTTGGCACCTCCAGCCTGCTGCTTGTTACACAGTTCAGGAACCAGCACTCATCACTGATGAAGACGAAGCAGCGATCATCGCCAACCGCTTCATCCATGCCGACCAGCTCTACAAGCAGTCACTCATTGCTCTACACAAAGAAGCATTGACCCTCATCTTCGAAAACGGATGCTCTAAGTACCGTTATCTTGTCTCCGACGGCCGACGTATCTTCGTCACCCAATTTCTCATGGATTACGAGATCCCAATGGAAATTTCTGCCGCCACCTATGAGTTAGTCCAATCTCTACAGACACTCACTCTGTTAGACGTTCCGACTACTCTCCTTTCTGAAGTTGAAGAATCTCTTGAAGAAATGGCTGCACATGAAGCCGCTGAACAAGCCGCTGCAGAAAATCTCTCTCCAGCACACGCCTCCGACATCAGCCTCAGTTCTGACTAACTGTGGTCCCCATCATAATGACATCATGATGTCGTCATGAACAGTAACGCCGCCCTCCGTCATGGCTTACGTCACCTTAGACCCATGAACAGTGTTGAACAGTGGCAGCCGCCCTACGTCACTGCTTACGTCAGCAACTACTGTTTGGATTTGAAAAGAAAATTTTAGAATCCGACCTCGACCTCTCCCTCTATATAAGAGAAGCTCTTCTCTCTTAGAAGGAAGCCTCTCTTCCCTCTCCACTCTCTTCCGCTCCCTCTCTCATCTTCTATCTCTATTTCGATACCTTCTTTCTTTATGAATCTTGTAGTTTTTTTTTAAATTCCAAGGGAGCAAGACAGCTTTGCTGACTCTTTGGCAAGGAAGACACTGTCAGTAACGTGTACGACAGTTTGGCCAATTTCCGATCTATGGGTTGTAGAAATGTGTTCTAGTCCATCCATGTGTACTCCAGTTAATCTCAATAGAGTGATCTTTCTACCCAAAAAAATTTTAAATTCAATAATAATAATAATAATAATACAAAATGGGAAGTAGTTTTCTGTCCGAGAGTGGCCTACGCCAGTACTCCTATGAGTCTATCTCTCTCCTCCTCAAAACAAGGGGACGAAGGTGTCTTTTCATATAGGGAGGAGAGAGATAGACTCATGGGAGTGCTAGCTTAGGCCACACGGCAACACTCTCCCGAACAAAGTTCCTTTTCCCTACAAAATAATAAAGGAAAAGTTTTCCTTCACTAACCACTATAATCTCATCATTATTATTAGGGAAAAAGTTTTGTACATTGCCAACTCAAAAGTGAAATTGCATACCCCTCACATATCATTGTTTATGTAAGGAGGTGACATGTCATAAATACCCCTCCTCCTTTTGTCAGATTCCAAAGGAGGTTTCCTTATTTGCCCAAAACTGCACTCGGCCAATGTAGGGAACCCTCTTCCCTTGTTATTATTATTACGCTTGTGATAAGGTTTGAAATGCTCTTTCCACTATTCTAGTATCCCATATGCAAGTGTACTTAGGGTGAAAGAAAACTCGATCCAAATAATAATTAGATAAGGAGGGTGATTTGCCTCCATCTACTGTTGTTTTCTTGATGGACCCTACTCCCGTTGGTATGGGCCAATAGAATTGAATTGACCTACAATGGATTCATAAGCAGTGGCCTAGAGTATCCGAAGCCAAATTTCATTACCAAATCAACCATTAGTGTATGCTACACAGCTTGATAGGAAACTCTATCCCTCCAAAAGATTAAAAAGGAAGAACTTAAAGAATCTTTTGGTCAAAGATGGTTGATCTTAGACTGTATCAGTATCAAGTAAACAGAGTATAACTGCTAGACTGTCCTAATAGTGATACATGAAACCATGGAACATCAAATAGAAAAAAAAAAAAAAAAACAAATGTGTTAGATTAACACTTGCTTGCCTATCTCACAAAGAGAAATTGAATTATTGAAATGAATATCCAATAAGAAACAAAAAAAGTTGTAGCATTCATTTACAAAATCGCCTTTCTGAATTCGATCAAGGTACATTTCTAATATCTTTTTGTGAGTCCAAAATATATGTAAGATCCGTAGAATGCTAGGGTTATATAAGAAGCTTGAGAAAACTGCTGCAAAGATCCAATGTAACCATATTTTTAACCCATTTTTATTCCTTGAGTATATTCATTATTTTTTATGATGATTTAATTTTTTTGTAATTTCTCCCTCCCCCTCCCTTTCCATTGCATCTCGCTCCCCCAACCCCTCCCTCCACTCCCCTTGATCTTGTTTAGGGTTGATAACTTGTATTCTATGGACTGGGTTGTGAGTTGCCTTCGAAGGATTGTTTAAAGCTAGTAGAGCTTGAGGCCCAAAGGAGTTGGTCCACCTTGGTGTTTATCTTCATTTCTTGGGCCAGGGTGAGCTGGGGGTTCATATAGGTGTTTGGGGGCAGTAGGCCTCGAGGGAAATTTTTAGGGTTTACGTGAGGATAATTAGATAATATTTATCCCTTCAAAAGCTTGTAACATTTTTCTCCCTCGCTAGTAAAACTGTTCTCACCTCTTTGGTAGACATAGACATTTTATCGAACCACGTAAAATCCTTGCATTGTGTGATTCTTTGAATGCTCTGTTTATTCATTTGCATCGTGTATAGGATTTTATTTCTTTAGACACTGCCCTCCTCTTGCTCTCGGCCCCACCCTTGGAATTTTCCACCCTTGCAACTCTCAGCCATGGGCTCTGACTGGCTTTCAACGTTATGAAGGAATCTTTGCTTATGTTTTCACTATGGCAAAGTAGGCCACATTGCCATTTGGATTGTCCAAACATCCAATCATCGCAGCCACGTATGTGCACCTGCTACCTCCCTCCCCTCCGTTGAACTAGGAATGCACTCTCGGGCCCTGGGTGGGACTTGGATCCTGTGCATCCGGGCAGCCGGCCAGGCTGCATGTGCAGCGCCAGACTCAAGGCGACGCACTTTGACCACCTTACCCCTGCCCAAGCACCTTGCCCGAGTAGGGGTAAGGAGGTCAAAGTGCGCCGCCTTGAGCCTGGCGCTGCACATGCAGCCCGGCTACCCGGATGCATAGGATCTTTTTCGCCTTGGGTGCCCCTCCCCCACAACAACCCCCCAACATACCCACCCACCGCATGCTCCATATGTGCTTGGTTAATATCATATTATTCTGTTTTATATTCAATTTCGATTGCACATCGATCTTTTTTATATGAAAAGAATAATAAAAAATATTGAAATTGGTATTTGAGAGTTGGTGAATGCCCATCATCCTATCCTTTAGAAAAGGGACCTCAGCTGTGGGTGATTAATTTTCAAATTATGTCTGTTCCTTTGCACGTACCTGCAGGTGCACGTACATGTGAGCGGTAATCATTTATCCGATTTTTATTATTTATAAGGAGCTGAGGGGTATTTATGAAAATAAATCTAACAGGTAGTTACTTCTCAGATATATGTTCACCACGTAAGTACAAATGATCCATTCTCGTCTAGTGTCATCTTAGAAATTAAATATACATAGAGAAGGAAAAAAAGTATCTATCTTCCTGGTTGTGACTCGTAACAACCCATTAGAAGTTTAATTAGAACAATCGTCACGGTAAGGGAGGCCTTTCCAGATTCAAGAAGAGGGCCAATTGTGTAACCAAATCCCTAGCTTTCTCGGATTCTGGTTTGAGGAGATGGAAGACGTGATCCTCCTCTTTTGCCTCTTTAATCTTCACAACTCCCATCCACCCGCTCTTCCCCAATTCTTCATAGTAAAGCCACCCTCTATCCCTCAATATATCCTTCTCTGCCACAAACACAAGCACACGGCTGCACCCAAGCCCCACCAGGCTCGGACTATCGGCAACCACCGGGTTGATTCTAGGGTCATCATGGTTGGGGTTCGATGGGCACACGTAAGGCCAGACCCGGTCCACAAATGCCTTTTTTATGGGCTCTGTAGACTCGGACCCTATGGGATCTGAGCCCCAGAAATAAGGGTGGAGCAGAGCAACTCCAAGAAGTTCCACACCCAGCTCGGCCCTCACTCTCATAGCCAAGTTGTGGGCGATATTGGCACCAGCACTGTCCCCAGCAAAGAAAACCCGGTCGAAGTCAGCGTGGTTCGTCAACCACGGTTCAGTCTGGTCCGACCCATCTCTGTGACCGGAAGAGTGGGAAAAAGCCCATTGAAGGGCAGCCCAAGAATCGTCGTAGCATACTGGGATGGGATGCTCTGGAGCAAGTCTATAGTCTACAGAGACAGCGATAACGTTTGCCTCAGCGACTATGGAGTTCAAGTGGTGGTGGTATATGGAAGCGAATGGAGAGGCAACCAGGAAACCTCCGCCGTGGAAGTAGATGAGGAGGGGAAGCTTGTGGTTGATGTGGGTGAGGTTGGGGAGGTAGAGACGGGCGGAGACGCCGGAGTTTGGTGATATTTTGACGTCTTTGGATGAAACACCGGTTTGGGGATCGATAGAGGCTGGACTAAAATCGGTGGCTACAAGCCTTTCTACGCGTCCACCCTTGTATACCCGAAGGAAGGGAAGGAATTCATGGTCTATCTCGTTTTCAGGCTGGCTTGATTCCATTGCAGACATGCACGCACAAGCAAGAGAGAGAGAGAGAGAGAGAAGGTGGGGAAGGGATGGAAAGAAGGAATAAGGATATATAGCTTATGGTTTGGCATAGAAGTTAGGCAAAAGTGGTCAACCCCACTAGAGGATAATGGGTGTACCTAGTGCACGAGGATCCCGCCACTGCAGGGTCATCTTGTGAGGAGCATTACCCTTGCTTTTGCAAAAAGGCTGTGTTCAGACTCTATTGACCAGTATAGCCGTTCTCATACTTGAAAGTTGGAATGTGTTATATTGGGTTTCCTTTTTGTATTCCATTCACTTTAGGACTCTTACCATTGTAATCACATACGATAATGGAAACTTGCATCGTTATCGCATGTGAGATCTCTCACCCTAATTGGATTCCCTGTATTATATATTCTTTACTGTAACCTATTGCAAATAACTGAATGAAATGCAATTTAGACAATCAATAGACTCGAATCCATGACCACTTGGTCACAATGGAGCAACCTTACTGTTGCACCAAGGTCAACTCTCTAAAAGATCCAAAGCCAAATTTTATTAGCAGTTAACAAGCAGATCATGACCAGCCCAGATCTAGTTGTTCCTAGACTCAGCTTTAGCTTTCACTCAGCCTCCCCCACATCCTGTTTCTTCTTCTCTAAAGCATGAATCGCGACTGTATAACTACATAAAAAAAAAAAAAGTTATCAGGTTGTTTAGCATACATTAGCATCACCTTGTGTCTATCTCTCCTCTGATGACATATCTGCTCCTTATTATGGTAGGAGAGAAATAGTCACAAGGAGAAGCTAACGTATGTTACGCAGTCTAACACGAAACTCAAACCCATAAAAAAAATGGAGAAATTTAAAAATCTTTTGACATCAGACATGGATATTCCAAAGTTTGTATTCTTAATATATTTATTATCTAGCAAAGCTTAAAAAATTCAATATATATGCGTAGGTTGGATGCTACCCAATTTTATCTAGATTTTTTGCTAATCCATTAATAAGGGTGTCAATTTGGAACCGAAACCATATACCGGAATTGAAACTGATCGGATAAAATCGTACCAAACCGTATTGTTACAAATTCAGTATGGTCCGGTATAAAAAAATGGTATTTGACTCGGTACGGTATGGTATTGGTTTCTAAACTAAAATTGTTCGGTATGTACCAAAACCGTACCGTATTACCGAATATGGGTAAAATTGTTTTTTTTTAAATTATAAGTTTAATAAATAAAGTACTAAACATGCAAGTGAAAACCCTAATCCGCTAATCAGCCCTTCACCTTTTCTCTCTTTGCCCCTTCACCTTCTCTTCTTCAGTGCGGTATCGGTATTAGAAATGTACGTCTTATGTGGTATGGTATGGTATCGGTATTTGGTACTTGTTTACAATATCATACCGAAACTATATCGTATTACAAAACCATACCGGTTGACACCCTTATGATCCAATCCTATGGCCAATATTTGGGCAGAGATCGTTGGCATTAGCCTGTATCAATATCAAAGGGACGTAAATTCCTCCCTGATGCTCGCATCTGCTAGTATGGTGCAGTATGGGAATCGGAGCTCAACATGTGGAAGGTACTTCATCCAACGGTGCAAGTTCGATTAAGAAGTCGAATCCTTCTCTCCATTGGATGTGCACCACATTCAACTGTGCTTTATTGATTTGCACTATTCGAATGGCACTAAGGCCACGTGTTGATGTCTGCTGCCGCGTTGGAGTATCTCTATCTCGTGGTGTGCTGGAGAGGAGTATAGGGATTTTATCTCCTCCAATTCCTCCAAATTCCTCTCCCGATGGTCGCCACATGGCAAAAACTAATCCTACGGTCCATTTTAAAATTTACTTTTTGCTTTTCCCAAAAACAACTTTTCATTTACTTTAATCGTTTCTTTCTACTATTCTCTCACTCCTCTCGATTCTCCCTCTCCTCTCTACCTCTGCAACCTGCGTGCGAGAAGAACAAGAGCCTGCCGGAGTTCAAAAATCCAACCATTCCTCTCTCCTCTCTAGATCTGCAACCTATGTGTGCATTCCTCTTCAGGCTAGACTCTCACCTTGCCCTTGAAGAACCTCTGCAACCTCCTCGTCTCACTTTTCGCCTTGTCGAAGGACCCAGTAGAAGTCAGGTTCGATCCTCTCTCTCACTCCTCTTTCTCTTCCTCTCTCTATGTATCCGTTGCTTCACAATGGTCATTTTGATGCTTATGTTGTTTTTTCTTCAAGGGTTTAGACAAATATGGAACAGTAAGCCTTTGGCTCCTTGAGACTTCCAGGAGAGTAATTTTCTCAAGTACTATAGGTTTGTACATGTAGGTATGGCCTTGGGGCGATTTAAGTCACAAGATATGCATTTTATTTTAAAGGAAAAAGTAGGATATGGATTTGTTAATTAACTACCAGAACTTGCATGAGGACAAAACCAGTTGCAAAGAATGTTATATCGATAATCTTGTTGGCTATATGATAGGGAAAAAACTGATGATTGTTAGAATTTTATTTCTAATAGAATTCTATTGGACAGAATTAAATTCCTAAACTCAGGCTAATTATAATTATGGTCAAATAAAGTGGGGTCATTAAGTTGTATTAGGAGTCCTATGTGGACTAGCTTAGTATGGGCCAGATAGATTCCTACTGGGACTATGATGAGAAAGGTCCTATAGGAATTACTATATAAGGAGAGCTAGGTCCCCCCCCTCTACCCATAACAACTAATTATTCTCAATCTCTATTGAGGAGTGCATTCTGTAAAGAGAGGGAGATATTCAGTATTCATCGTCCATGTGCATACGGTATTCTCATCAAGCTAATTATCTTTAGGAATAGACGGGAAGCACCTAAATTTTTTGTCTTTATTTTTCGCTGCGATCATCATTACTATGGATGCGAAACAAAGTTAGTGGTTCTATCCCTGTTCTCTATTATTTATTTGATTGTGTTCTTGAACACCCTATGAAGATCCTGGCTTTTATGGTTTTGTCCCTATTTGGATCAAACTATTCTAACATGTGGTATCAGAGACTCCATAGATCCATTTTTGAACCTATATAGATTCAAAAATAATAGATCATGCTAAGGGAATCGAATTTTTTCGTTTCGAATCAAGGATTTTAGGGTTTTTTCCAATTTTAGGAAAACTCTTACGGACTTTTGGCCACTGCGGGAATTTTTATTCGGCGAAAGTTGAAACCGACCACATGGGCATGTAGAACTCGAAAAAATGAGAAAAATGGTGGGTGGATCACTGTCGGCCGCCGTCGGATGTGCCCTCACGCGCGACCGACAACGGCGGGTGATCTCACTTGCCGTCTAGTTAAAAAAAAAAGGTTTTGGGGTTTTGCTAACGTGCGCCCATAACAGGTAAAAGGCTTTGCTAACTTGCGACGTTGGGTTGGGTCAACCCTTTTCCTGACCCAAAAACCCGACCCGATGACACATTTTGGGTTAGCCCGGTCCGATCAGACCGGAATTGAATCTTTTGGTTGGACCAAATTAAACCAGACCGGGTTGGACCGGTTGAGCCAAACAGAACTAGCCTAGGATCGGACCCAGGACTTAGCCCGGCCAGCCCTGACCTAGCCGGACCTGGCCCAACCCAGCGCGTGTGGCCTGGCCAAGGCGCGTGCCAGACACTCACATTTTTGCCTGTATCTTTGATTGGCGCGTGTGGGCGTATGGAGGATCTGTTTGACCTGCGATTTTTTACGTTAAGTCTGTTTTTTTGAGATCTACATTGTGGTACCTTTTGTTTGATCAAATGTGCATATTTTTTATGTTTTTGGTATTTTAATGATGCACACCCTTTTGACAATGTGTCGGTTCGATCCATTGGGAACCGAACTAATTTTCTGACTTGCTGGAATACCTACTTTGATGAACAGTATTATTAGCATATTTGTGTTAATTTTAAGACATCTAGCCCCTTGTCATAAGTTATAAAATAACACAAATTAATAAGGATGTAAGTAATTTTGGTAAATCCTAGAGAGGGTTTCATGGGTTCAACAGGATGCAGCCGCCAAAGCGACCTTCTTTGTTGGTTTTGTGAAACATCGGTCTCATACAGTTGTGGGATGTTCTTCAACTCTGATGTATGGTTATACATCCAAATGTGGAGATCATGTATTGGTACTTGAAGGGGGTACATATACAGTATGCATGTGAATAGGCCGACCTTAGAATTCTACATACCTAAAGGTGATGGATTTTGAAAGTTTGGTTGTATTCCCATGGCCACTGAAATGTAGAGATTTTTACAATTGCATGTTGGAAATTCAGCCCCAAGGTGTTTTCACAATGATGTGTGTAAAATTCTCATTTGCTTATAAGGTTTTAAGCTATACTTGCATCATGCTGATTATTATACTGTTCATTGTTTAAATTTTCAATTACCTTTTCTGTCAACAATAACATGGTCACTATTGAGATTCTTAAATTTTAAGAAGTGGAAAAAGGACATTATGTTTGCCATAGAAATGGCACATGTGCATACGTCCCTTATAATGGATAGGCCAATGGACTTAATAGCTGATAGTACTGAGGATGAAAAATTTGTGCATGCTGCATGGGAAAAGAGTAATCGCTTAGCTGTACTATCTATAAGAGATGAATACCGAAACACCTTAAAAGTGGTCTGTCTGATAAATGTACTGTCAGGGAATTGCTAGATGCAATTTCCAACAGATATAAAGTTTCATCGAATGCTGAGATTGGGAGACTTCTACAAGGGCTATTTAATATGGAATATCATGGTTCTGGAGGTGTTAGGGATTATATTATTAGATGGTTGACTATCAAACAAGTTCAAAGCCTTAAATATTGCTCTTCCTGATGCCCTAATTGCCTATCAAGCCCTTAATACCCTACCTTCTGAATTTGGTATCATCCAAACCAACTACAATTCCCAAGATAGAGTCTGGAATATTAATGACCTTATTTCTAGGGTTGTATCTGAGGAAGAGAAATTAAAGAAAGATAAACCCCATGCTGCCCTTTATTCTAAACTCTATAAAAGTAAAAAGTCTAAAAACCATATCCATAAGTCTGCCAATAAAGAGTTCGATCGGACTAACAATTTGGGATCCAAGAAAGAGAGTGATCACTACTTCTTTTGCAAGAAGAAGGGTCACATAAAGAAGGACTGCGACAAATACCAGGCTTGGTTAGCCAAGCCTAAGGAGCCATCAGGTAATGATTCTTAGGCTTTTGTTTGTGAATCCAATCTATCAGAAGCCCCATCCAGTTCTTGGAGGTTAGATAGTGGTGCAACTAACCATGTTGCTTTTACCATACATGGGTTCATAAATCGGAGGAGGCTAAACAAGGATGAATCAAGGTTGGTCATAGGGAATGATGGATATGCTAAAGTAGAGTTCGTCGGAGATATCATTTTATTACTAGATTCTGATTTTAATTTGACTTCAAAGATCAATTTTGATGCACCATCTTTCAGGCGGAATTTAATTTCGATTTCAGTTTTGGACATTAGTGGTTACCATTTCAAAATAAAGAATAGTATGATTAATTATTTTTTAATTCAAGTAAAGTTGGTTCCTACATTATGTCCAATGGATTATACAGAAGGTGTTTATCTCCCACTGATATCTACATCTCCTATAATGTTGAAAACGTTATTTTCAAAAGACCCTCACCTAAAGAACGGTCTTTTACATTGTGGCATAAGAGGCTAGGTCATATCTCTTAGGCAAGAGTGAAAAGGCTGATAAAGTCTGACATCCTACCTACTGTCGAAAGTGATCTAGAAACTTGTGTAGACATGTTGTAAGGGAAAGATGACCAAAATAAAGAAGAAAACTGAAGTCCGTAGTTCTGACCTGTTGCAGGTCATTCATACTGACATTAGTGGTCCCTATTCAACTACACTGTATAAAAAAATTTATTTCATCACTTTTATAGATGACTATTCTAGATATGATTATTTGTTCTTAATTAAAGAAAAGTCTGAATCTCTTGACAAGTTCAAGATTTTTAGGACTGAAGTTGAGAAACAGTTGGGGAAAGTTATTAAAATTGTTAGATCCGATCATGGGAGTGAGTATTATGGCAGACATGGCGATGTTGGACAGCTTAAGGACCCGTTTGCCAAATACCTAGAGGAATCTGGGATAGTTGGTCAGTTTACTATACCTAGAAGTCCTGAACAAAATGGTGTCGTCGAAAGGCATAACTGCACCCTTATGGACATGGTGAGCAGTATGGTTAGTAGGACGAATTTATCTAAGTTCTTATTGGAGAGGCTTTGAAAACTACTCTTTATATCCTTAACCGTGTACCTACTAAACCCAGTTTAAAGCATCTTAGAGTTTGGGGGTGCCTTGCAAAAGTAAAACTATATTATCTGACTTTGAACAAGTTGAATACCAGGACTACTCGTTGCTATTTTGTTAGCCACCCAGATCATTCGAAGGGATATAAATTTTATAACCCCTGCGAAGGCACTAAGATTGTGGACTCATAAACAGAGAAGTTTCTGGAATTTGATGTGGCCGAAAAGAATGATTATTCTTAGACTGTTCAAGATAGTGACATGGTTAGTACATTAGTACCTATCCTTCTACCTATTCAAACGAATGTGAGCATACTATGCCATTGGTTACACCTGCTAGAGTTCAGGAGTCTGATATTGATACAGTCCCTGACATTCATGTAGCATCTGATGAGATTCCTCTTAATCAGGATGCGGTTGAGGATCCTATCATTGATGCAGTTCCAGCTGAGATTCGTCAAATTCAGGGTGAGGCAGTGGTAGCACCATTACGAAGATCCATCAGGGAGAGAAAGTCAGCTATACCATCTATCTATGAGGTCTATCTGGGAGAACATGACTACGACATAGGTTATGTGGTTGATCCAGTTACTTATTTGGGCGCTATTTCTAGTCCTCAGTTAGATTTGTGGTTAGATGTGATGAGAGATGAGATGTAATTGATGAAACATAATGATCTTTGGGAGTTTGTTGCATTAAACATGAGGGTTTTACGTTGGATGATTTAGACCATCTTGTGTAGACTCAAGAAGTCTATTTACGGTCTCAAACAAGCTTTCAGGCAGTGGTATTTGAAGTTCGACAGTGTCGTGACTTCATTCGGTTTTGTGGAAAACAAAATGGATCAGTGTATATACTATAAGGTCAGTAGGAGTAAATTCTATTTTTTAATACTTTATATGGATGACATCCTACTTATTGACAGTGACCTAGGAATGTTTAATAACACAAAGCAATTATTATTTAGGGAATTTGACATGAAGGACCTTGGTGAGACTTCTTTTGTCCTTGGCATTGAGATCCATAGGAATCGTTCTCGCTGTATATTAAGTCTTTCTCAAATGACTTATGTTGATCGTATTCTGGAGAGGTTCAGTATGCTGGATTATAAACCAGGGAATGTTCCTATTCTCAAGGGTGACAAACTGAGCTTGACATAGTGCCCGAAAAATGAAGCTGAGAGGGATGAAATGAAGAAGGTGCCTTATGCTAGCGCACTAGGTAGTATCATGTATGCTCAGGTCTGTACCAGACCGGATATTGACTTTGTGATGGGTTTTCTTGGTAGATATCAGTCAAATCTTGGTCTTAGCCACTGGGTTGCTGCTAAGAAAGTATTGAGGTACTTAAAAGGGACAAGAGATTATATGCTAACATACAGACACGTTCTTGAACTCAAGTTAGTGGGCTATACAGATTCTGACCTTGCTGGCTGTGAGGATGATAGGAGGTCCACATCTGGTTGTGTTTTCTTGATGGCAGGAGGTAGAGTTTGTAGCATGCTATGGGGTTGCTACTTAGGCTATTTGACTCAAGAATCTCATAAAGAAATTGACCATTATAGACTTTGTGGATAGACCCATACGGATATATTATGATAACAGCTCTGTTATGTTATGTATAAACAATAATAAAGGACTTAGAGGGTCTAAGCACATAGAGGTCTTATATTTGACCATAAAAGAGACAGAATAGAAAGGTGACAATGCAGTAGAGCATATTGGCACATATAATATGGTTACAAACCCCCTAACCATAGGTCTTTGCCCTTGTATTTTTGAAAGACATGACATAAGCATGGGCTTAGGTGCATCATGGGATGCGGTTGGTTAGTGGGAGTTATTTTTGCTCTATTGTAAAATGAAAATTCTTTCATCTGTAATTTTTACCTTATGGTAAACTTTGGCTTATATATATCAGTTGTCTTTGCATGTAAATTTCTTTTGAACAGATGGGTGTTTCATTTATTGACATGATGTATATATATCTGGTTTTAAAGACTTAAGGAATGTGTTAACCTTAAGCGAGACTGGGGCATTAAGTTATTAGCCTAAAGGTATGTTTTGTAACATATAAAGTAAAACTTGAGTTATTCAAGATGAGACATACAGATTCATTGGAATCTTAAAGATTATTTCTCTGGTGGGCCTGTGCCACTTCAAGGAGAGAAATTTTGGACTGAGAAATGGATAATACATAAGGAATTACTATGTGAGTATTATCTCATTGCCACACTACCACATTGCATCCATGTTAGTAGAGTTGAGGGCTCTCATGACCATGGAAGGCTCTGTGTCGCTTGATCATAGATGCAATTACTGCCATGATTCGGTGTCTAAAACTCTATGGGACAGGATTGACTTTCTAATACGACCTCTAGACCAATTTATTTTTTTTAAATGTGCACATAAAGTATTCTTAAAGGGTTGTTAGCCTGTGATTTGTTTTGGTCAAAACTGTTTTTAAATCTTTTAAAAAATAAGGAATTTAATATAAGTCCAAGTGGGAGAATGTTAGAATTTTATTTCTAATAGAATTCTACTGGACATAATTAAATTCCTAAACTTAGGCTAATTATAATTATGGTCTAATAAAGTGGGGTCATTAAGTTGTATTAGGAGTCCTATGTGGACTGGCTTAGTGTGGGCCAGATAGATTCCTATTGGGACTATGAGGAGAGAAACCCTATAGGAATTATTATATAAGGAGAGCTAGGTCCGCCCCTCTACCCATAACAACTAATTATTCTCAATCTCTGTTGATGAGTGCATTCTAGAAAGAGAGGGAGATATTCAGTGTTCATCATCCCTGTGCATACGGTATTCTCATCAAGTCAGTTATATTTGGGAATAGAGGGGAAGCACCTAGATCTTTGGTCTTTATTTTCCGTTGCGATCATCATCACTATGGATACGAAATAAGGTTAGTGGTTCTATCCATGTTCTCTATTATTTATTTGATTGCGTTCTTGAACGTCCTATGGAGATCCTAGCTTTTATGATTTTGTCCCTATTTGGATCAAACTATTCTAAAAATGATGAATCCCTATTATTGATTGGTTTCTAGGGATATCTTGAGGAATCTTGAAATTATCCAATAAAGGGACCCATGGATCATCCTAACCTGTATGATTCTATTGCCATTGTAAAGTCAGCTTTCTTGCTTCTCCCCTATTATTGGGGAAGACCAAGATATACTATATAATCATAGATCTCATGTAAAGGTAATTTCCTAATGAATCCTAAATTTTAGCATCTGTATTTGAATTGAAAGGGATCCCACTTTTCTGAATGTTGTCTAAAGGTTGCCTTGAGATGTTCAAGAGAAGATGAAACAATCATCCAGGTATGATCAAAGGAGAAGACCAAAGATCTTGAAACCACTGATAAGACTTAAAAATTTGAGGTTGCATCCAACATCATTTTATGGAGACTCGATTGTTTTTTCACTCCACATACTCAATCGTTGAGCAAATCTTGTAGAATGAAACTGGTTGACTGCTTTTTCTAAACTAACCCTTTTTTGGGTTACTGGGGTAGAACAGAAAATAACAGAATCAATAACAAAAAAATGCACTGTGGTTCTGGAACCTGAATAATAGAAACATGCTAAATGCACCCCTATGCATGTAGAGCCATCTACAAAGGTAGTGAATAGATTACATAACCATTAACCAATATTTCCATTCATCGACACAAAGCAACACCAACTTGTTCTCCATCAGGAACCAAAAAAAAATAGGGTAAATTACACGTCACCCCCTGGTTTTCAAACGAAACTCAGATCACCCCTTAGGTTTTGAAAAAACTCAAATCACCCCCTCTCCAGTAACGGTGTTAGTCTGCTATTAGTTATTGGTGTAAAAGGACTATTTTACCCTTGTACTAAAACATTAGAATTAAATTTACAATACTACCTTTCCTTCATCTTCAACATTCTTGTACTAAAACATTAGAATTAAATTTACAATACTACCTTTCCTTCATCTTCAACATTGGTCAAGGGTAGTTTAGGGATTTAAATTTATTTAACTGGCTGACATCATCACTTAACAGCATAAAACTAACGGTAAGGACTAATTTGTCATATTGGGGTCTAAACCAGGGGTGATTTGAGTTTTTTCATATTAGCATCCCCTCTATGTCCAAAAATGTTGACCATCAGTTGGGCAATCCAAGCTTATCTTCAGATTGGAATTTCTTCATTCCATTAAGCAGCCAAAAACTGTCTCTGCATCATATCAGATATTTATTGAAAATTTGAGATTCTTGACGAAAAAAAAAAAACCTCTTTCAAAGTTTGAAAGAAGAATGAGGATGGCCATCGTGAAGCAACGGACACATATAGAGAGGGTCGAACCTGACTTCTGTTGGGTCCTCCGGTAAGGCGAAAAGTGAGACGAAGAGGTTGCAGAGGTTCTTCAAGGGCAAGGTGAGAGTCTCGAACCTGAAGAGGCCTCACGAGGTTGCATCTAAAGAGGAGAGAGAGTGGTCCGATTTTGAAGAGGTTTTGAACTCCGGCAGGCTCGAAGAGGAATGTGCACACAGGTTGCAGATCTAAAAAGGAGAGAGGAATGATTGGATTTTTTTAACTCCGATAAGCTCTCGTCCCTCGCGCACAGTGGTTGCAGAGGCAGAGAGGAGAGAGAGAAATAAGAGAATTGAGAGGAGTGAGAGAATAGCGGGAAAGAAGAGAGTAAAGTACACAAGGGAATCTAAAAAAGGGATGATGATCCATCCACCAAACCCAATAAAAATTAAAAACCACTCTCCCAAGTGTTGCTTATGACCTTTAAGGCATTTACACTTATCATGGTAGGAATGAAACTGATGTCAATTAAATATGTTGCTTAAAGTTAAACCCAATGAAAAGCATTCGAATCAATTAAATAAAGAGTTAGTTTTGAATTAAACTTTACCAAATTCTTTTTAATTGGAAATTTTAATATTAATTTAAGTTTTTTTGTCGGAAATAAATTTAATATTAATTTAAGTTTGAAGGTGACCTTTCCTCCACTAATAGGTCCCTTTCTCTCTCTCAGTTTGAAGGTGACCTTTTCCGCATGCACAGGAGCCAGGTCCATAAATATAAGGGATTTTTTTCCTCTAAGGTTCCCTCACCCATACGGTTGTGAGGTTCTCTTTAGGGATGTTCGACACGTGTCAGAGAGAAATCCAACGGCACGATGGTGATTCCCAAACAACAAAGTGACTCTCTCTCTCTCCTCTCTCTACTCTTTCCTCAAAACCACTCTCTTCTCTCTCCTCTCTTCACCTTATCCTCAAAACCACTCTCTTCTCTCTCCTCTCTCCACGTTTGCTGCAATTCTCAGATTTTTTTCCTCTAAGGTTCCCTCACCCATACAGTTGTGAGGTTCTCTTTAAGGATGTTCGACACGTGTCAGAGAGAAATCCAATGGCACGATGGTGATTCCCAAACAACGAGTGACTCTCTCTCTCTCCTCTCTCCACTCTTTCCTCAAAACCGCTCTCTTCTCTCTCCTCTCTCCACTCTATCCTCAAAACCACTCTCTTCTCTCTCCTCTCTCCTCTCTCCACGTTTGCTGCAACTCTCACATCTCTCTCCTCTCTCTCCTCTCTCCACGTTTGCTGCAACTCTCACGTCTCTCCCCTCTCTCACGTCTCCTCTCTCTCGTCTCTCTCCTCTTTCCACTCTCCTCTCTCTCGCCTCTCTCCTCTCTCGTCTCTCTCCTCTCTTTGCTCTTCCTATTCATTTTTCAAGATTACCTCATTTCTGGTTCTGTACTTCTACCCATTTTAGAAGGTAGACCAGACATACATGAACACTAACCAAGAAGAGAGTATAAAAAAACAAACAAAAAAATACAGAGATCGAAACAGAACCAGAAATGAGGTAATCTTGAAAAACGAACAGGAACAGCAGAGAGAGAGAGGAGAGAGACGAGAGAGAGGAGAGAGGAGAGAGGAGAGAGATGAGAGAGACGAGAGAGAGGAGAGAGAGGAGAGAGAAGTGAGAGTTGCGGATTTTTTTCCTCTAAGGTTCCCTCACCCATACGGCTGTGAGGTTCTCTTTAGGGATGTTCGACACGTGTCAGAGAGAAATCCAACGGCACGATGGTGATTCCCAAACAACAAAGTGACTCTCTCTCTCTCTCCTCTCTCCACTCTTTCCTCAAAACCACTCTCTTCTCTCTCCTCTCTCCACTCTATCCTCAAAACCACTCTCTTCTCTCTCCTCTCCACGTTTACTGCAACTCTCACGTCTCTCTCCTCTCTGTCTTCTCTCACGTCTCCTCTCTCTCGTCTCTCTCCTCTCTCCACTCTCCTCTCTCTCGTCTCTCTCCTCTCTCTCTGCTCTTCCTGTTCGTTTTTCAAGATTACCTCATTCCTGGTTCTGTTTCGACTTTCAACTTCAATCAATCGGTAATTTATCTTTGTGCTCTTTTTCTCTATATTTTTTTGTTTGTTTTTTAATACTCTCTTTTTGGTTAGTGTTCATGTATGTCTGGTCTACCTTCTGAAATGGGTAGAAGTACAGAACCAGAAATGAGGTAATCTTGAAAAATGAACAGGAAGAGCAAAGAGAGGAGAGAGACAAGAGAGAGGAGATGTGAGAGAGGAGAGAGACGTGAGAGTTGCAACAAATGTGGAGAAAGGAGAGAGAAGAGAGTGGTTTTGAGGATAGAGTAGAGAGAGGAGAGAGAAGAGAGTGGTTTTGAGGAAAGTGTGGAGAGAGGAGAGAGAGAGAGTCACTCGTTGTTTGGGAATCACCATCGTGCCGTTGGATTTCTCTCTGACACGTGTCGAATATCCTTAAAGAGAATCTCACAACCGTATGGGTGAGGGAACCTTAGAGGAAAAAAATCCAAATATAAGTGGGCATCTACACAATACACAAAGACATCAGAGTCTTGTCTGCATTTCAAAATTTCAGCTCAGTAACTCTTGATTCCACCTCGTGAGTGGAGAAAGATGTAAGAGCATAAGAAGAGCATCTGACTACGGTATAGTACGGTTGTACACCATCTCCCCAATTTAGACTCACAAGTCACAGAAGGGGAGGAGGATGGGAGAACGTGTGATGATCGTACGGTGGTCATTCTCTCATTTCCAAAGTTGTGGGTCCACTTCTAACACCGTCCAGCTGTGTTCTTTGGTCTTTATAGTCACGAGATTCATCCAAAAACTGAATTAAATGCTTTATGGTGGTCGGAAGATGGGAGAACATGTGATGATCGAACGTTGGTGATTCTCTCATTTCCAAAGTTGTGTGTCCACCCACCTGAGCTTTTGAATTCTAAAACCGTCCTGCTGTGTTCACTCTTCGTCTTTGTATTGTAGCTTTGAAGCACAGGCCACCATAGGTTGAGAGAGTAGAAAAGCAATTCGAAATCTTTACTTTCGCCTGCCCATACTGCCATGTAAGCCCCACACATAAGCAAGATAGAATGTAGACGTAGCATGCATGCGGACCAAACCAATCAAGGTAAGCAATAATAATGATGCTTTTGATGTAAATTAAAAAAGAAAAACAAAAAATAAATGGCATTTTCTAAGAAATTTCTAGATCCTCTTGAGGAGTCCCTTTTTTATTTATTTATTTATTTATATTTTTTTATGGAAGGTGATAAACCCAAAATCACACCAACCAATCAGAGGCTGCCACGTGCCTGGTCCAAGGAGGTGGACCATATCAGGGCCAAGAGAAGACCAAGTGCAGGTGCTGACCACCGAAACCCACAGGCGCGAACCCCCTTGGGTGCAGCCACCCTTGGGCTCCAGTCCCCTCGGGCGCGGACACCCTTGGGCGCCAACCCCCTTGGGGCGTGGAACCCCCAGGGGCGTCGACCTCCCTCGGGCGCCAACCCCCCTTGGGCGTGGACCTCCCTCAGGCGCCAACCCCTTTTGGGTGACAACTCCCTTGGGCGCAGACCCTTATGCGCATGCACAGAGGCATGGATTGAGGCGTGGGTACCAGGAAGACGTAGATCAGAGTACTATCGTCACCATCTATAAGACATGCACAGTCTCCAGGACTCTAGGCCACCGCCTACCAGTCACTTAGTCTGGACAGACTCATACACCAGGAACCTCATCTACCACGTAGATAGGTCTATCCATCAAGGATACCAGGTCTATCATGACACTACATCTCACGGGAAGACAATTACCAAGTCTATCATGACACTACGTCTCACAGGAAGACAACTACCAAGTCTACCATGACACTACGTCTCACGGGAAGACAACCAATCAAAGATGAGCCCTGCTACTCAGGGACTCTATCAACTACGAAGACTACTCACCATCACCCGAGACTCTACACACCGCCACACCCCACTATAAAAGGGAAGGTACTCTACCCCATAAACTGATCTTGAATACTATTATTCATCGGTTTGCTCAGGAGATCTGACTTTGGCATCGGAGAGTCCTAGGCCGGAACCACACCGGTTCTCCTTTGTCATCCCCTAGTTCTTTTGCATGTTACGGCACTCGAAAGGACCCTTGAACGATTTTCTGACGCAACAGAAGGTATATATATATATAAAAAAGAAAACTACAAACCTATAGAGTTATGTTCAAAGGGGTACTATCAAAACAGTGAAAACCTATGCTAATAAAGTTCTTTGTGGTGTTAGCCAATTCACAATAAGTACTTATAGATGTCCATGGAACGGATAGTGAAAAAGGAGGGTTAAATATGTCATATTCTTGTTGCAAGTCCATATGCCGGTGAGGTTAATGTTCTCCTGCAACGCTGTTCTCCAACCTTGAAAAAGTCCAAAAAGCTCCGCTTCAGTAGCATCTGTGGTCTGCAATCTACCTGCATCTGTTAGCACATGTTGTCCATCTAATAAAATGTAAAAAGCCCACTGAGCTAGTTTAAGTTTGGGTTCATAAATTCCTGCAACCAGTAAACCAGGGAATTGTATATCAACATCAATATGCTGTAAAGGGTTTGGTGAGTGGTGTGTGCTGTGCAGGCAGTTGTTGCTTGGGTTTAAACATGGGGGGGAAATATGAATTTCAGTAAGCCATCTTGAGACAGGCTGAATGACCGTAATGGGATCGGCCTTAGCACCACACATAACAACTTTGTTTCGTACATACCATATATAATAACATGTGATAATAAAAATAGAAAAAAATCAAACGAAAGATTGTTTATCAAAGGCTGGTGAGCCAATAAGGGAAACACAGAGGTCAGTGAAAGATGGGGCTGATAAATGCTCGGTTCTTAATCCAAGAGGGCCAGAAGCCCAAATACGCTTAGCCCAATCACATGATAAGAAGAGATGCCAAATCGATTCATCATAAGAACCACAGAATACACATGTAGGCTCGACGGATATCCATTTTGAAAGATATGCCCTGGTAGGGATTCCTGCATGTAAAACACGCCAAAAGAAAATTTAAAACGGAGTGAATATTAAGTTTCCAAAAGAATTTCCACCAATGGAACATCAAGGGCCTAGGGGAGCTAGACATAGTGGTGAGGTAGGAAGCCACTGCCTTAGTTGAAAACTTCCCAGATTTGGAAAGGGAGCATCTCCAAAAGTTTTCAGAATTGGAAGTAGTAATCCGTTCAATCTTAGAAATAGTCAAAGAGTCAAAACAAGAAATTAAACTATCTTTATTCCAAGAGAAGTTAGATATTAGGCCATTAACATAATGGAAATTATTCTGTTGCATAGTAAGGGGGGGTAAGAACTTACCATTCGTGGAGGGTATCCAGGGGTCATACCTGCAAGAAGTAGTCTTACCATTTCCAATATGTCGAGAGACCAAAGTTTGTAATTTCGGAAGGGTTTTCGCAATACTATTCCAAGTGCAGGAGCCTCTCTTAGCCATGGTCCTTGGGTGGAAAATGGGTAATTTTGGGAAGTACTTCCCTCTTTTTACCTTCGCCTAAACAGATGAGGTCTCAGTAAGAAGTTCCACCCAAGCTTAAGAATTAGTGCTTTGTTATGGACCTCAGATTTCTGAAGTCCAAGTCCTCTAGCGGTCGGTGGTTGACAAATTTTGTCCCAACCGACACTGTTTCCCTTCCTGTTGGTCCTTATTCCAAAAACGTAAGGAGATAGAGTCCAGATCCTTGCAAATTTTTATGGGGAAGAGGAAACAGGACATAAGATAGGAGGGGGTGGAAGCCAGGACAGATTGGATTAAGATTTTTTTACCAGCATAAGAAAAGTGATTGGCTTTCCATGTCGAGAGCTTAGATTTAACTCTGTCGACAATTGGGGTCAGGTCTTTAGACTTGGATCTCAAAGGAAAGAGTCTAGTTCCCAGGTACAAGGAGAGGGGGGACATTTCCCGTAAATGCAGAAGCCCACAGAGCCTCAAAGGGTTTTCAACACTTTTACTAAAGTGCACCTCACTTTGTGGAAGTTAATTTCCTGCCCAGTTAAGTCAGAGAATAGGTCTAAAATAGCCTTGACAATTAAGAAGTCCTCAGTGGCCCTACAAAAAATATGGTATCATCTGCAAAGAGGAGGTGACTAATTTTAGGGGCAGTTCTGGCAATCTTAAAATCCGAAAAAGGTCAATATCATGGTAGGCTACAACAAGTCTGGATAGGACTTCCATGGTTAAAAGGAAGAGATAAGGGCTCTTGAGGAGTCCCTTTTGAGCTTACTATCTTTGTTGGGGCCATGTCATCAATTGAATTGTATCAACATTACCTTGTTGCTTAGGAGTGTGGTGGTCGCATTCAGATCCTCTACTTCCACCTGTCCGATACTATCGTGCACCCCACACACAGCAAGGCAGAAAAGACCACCTTATTCCCGTTCAGGTAGGGGTAAGGCGGTCTTATCGCCACACTCTTGTGTCTAGGGGCGCACACAATAGTACAGGCATGGCGGAAGTAGAGGATCCTGATCCGTGGTGGCCTAAGACCAGGCTCCTATCTAGTCATAGCGGGAGCTGGAGCGTCCAGCTCGAGTAACCTGGGATCCACCTATAAAATGACCACCCTACCCTTGTTTTTGCTGTTGTTTAGCAGGGTTGGGACGCTCTAGTTCCCGCCACGGCTGGACAAAATTCTTTTCCGATGGCCTCTGAGAAGTGAATTATGTTGGGTACATTCTATAACCCTAATATATGTTCTAATATAAGATTACTTGAATAAGGAATCAGACTGTGGTGGACCCCATTTGATAAAGCCCATCTAACATAAAACCCTAGTCTTTCCTATAAATACTAGCTGGAGGCAGCAACCTGTTTATTCCAAACTTGATATGCACGGTGTATTACTTTAAGAAACCTTGTGCTTAAACCTAAAACCTTAACACTCTTAAAGTAATAGTTTCTCTCATCGATCATACGATTACCTTTTTCGGATTTTTGGATTCACGGCTCTAGCTTTTGTGGTGATCGGATTTGGTGTTTTGTCTTCATTCACTATTCTGGCCTGATCGTGCATTATCCTTTTTGAAGCATGCAGAATTTTTCAATCTAGCGTCACAGTTCTGGTTTATGCTATCGACTTTTGCTTTTTTGCCTTCTACGTTTTTGTTTGACAAAAAGTAAGTGCAAGCTTTGTCTTAGAAAGTTTTGTGTAAAAACTTTGATTTGATTGATTGTTTGATTAAACAAATAGAGAAAGGGACAAAAGAGATTCTACAGTAATTCCTTCATTTTTGACAGAAAGTTTTAATCAAGCATTGTTTGTTCGATTAACAAAAAAAACAAAACAAAAACAAAAGGGAAAGAGACAGAGTGTGTAGGTGACTAGCTTTTTTGGTCGATTGATTTTAAAAAAAAAAAAAAAAAAGAAGAAGCTTTTGGTTGATTGCTTTGGTCAGAATATTTTTTTTTTGGTTTTGGTTATTCAAAATCGAACGGCACCACCTGCACCAGCGCCGCCCGCCGCCGCAGTCGTCGACACCGCCGGTTGAGTTTGATCCGTCGTATTCTCCGCTTCTCGTCTTACCAGGTGCGATTGTTCTGCTTTAAATTTTTTCTAAATAAAAAAAAAATAGCAATCGTTGAGATGGAGAAACATGTCGTTCCATTTGAGATGATCAAATTAAAAACTTGTAGTGAATCTGAGTTCAATGCATGGAAATGAAAGACTCAGTTTGGTCTAAAATATTTGAATATGTTCTATACCGTAACGAGTAATTTTAAAGACTGCATTGATATTGAGGAATCTCAATGGGTTAGTGACGAAGATTTTTACAAAGATTATTTGTTGAATTGCTTTTCAGATAGACTTGCAGAAAGTTACAGTAAATTGGAACTGCAAAGGAGATCTGAGATACTTTAGACGCCCAATTTGAGGAGGACCTATCCAAAACTCACTTGGTGGATAAATTCATGGACTTCAAATTTCAGCAAGACAAGGCAATCCTCCCTCAAGTAACTGATTTTGAGAATTTACAGTCTAAATTAAACCTAGAAAAAATACCTATTTGTGATGTATTTCTAGTTGGTGCTATTATTTTTAAATTACCTTCGACTTGGTATTCTTTTAAAACTGAGATGTATAGAAAGAAAATGCAAGTGGGGCTGGATGACCTTAAGCGATTCATTAGAATCGAAGATGAGAATAGGACTAGAAATAACTTGGAGATGGTTAAACAACAACAGTTAACTGCTAACATGGTTACACATCTTAAGAAATTTCCTAAGAAATCCAAACCACCTAAAAGTGAACCAAAACAATTGGAGGTCAAAAAGACTACTTTAAAAAAGAATGGCAAGTGTCAATGTTTGAGTTTAAAAATTATATCACAAGCGTACGGGTCAACCGTAGCTACGGGTCGAACACGAGGAGATATACGCCACTCTATTGAACTAACTTAAAAGTAATGCAAAGTGAACCAAATTAAAGTGTTAAATTAAACTAATTAAATTAATGAAAATTAATGCATCCTAACTCATAAGCATCTACCAAAATTAAGGGATTAAATTGGCGTCCTAACACATGAGCATCTAACCTATTAAACTAAAGCGAATTGAAAGGAATAATAAAAACGCAGCCACACTTCATAATCATATAAAAAGAAATAAGGGAATAAAAGTGCATCCACATACCACAACCATATAAAAAAAATAAAAGAAATAAAGGGAGAAGAAGAAGAAGATAGAGAGAGATAAAGGAGAGGGAGAATGAGATTAAGGGTTTAGAGAATAAGATACCTTAATGTGCTTGAATACTTGAATAAACTCACCATGGCTTTCTCTTCTAAATCTCCATGTCTTGTCATCAACATAGGAACTTAGACTAGGAAGCTTTAAACTAAAACTATTACAATCATTAAACTAGACTTATGAAATCAAAACTAAGAACTTGAAATCAAAACTAAGAACTTAAGCCAAAAATAGGAAAAGAAGAGAAAATTTCACTAAGTGAATGAAGTAAAAATTACACTAAAAAACTGAATTAAAATTGAACTAGAAACTAACTAAAAACTGAACTAAAAAACTAACTTCTTACAACCCAAAGGGCAAGGGGTATTTATAGGGGGAAGAGAGGAGAAGAGAGAAGAGGGAAGTGTAGGAGAAATATTCCCTAAGAAAATAGAATATTCTCTTCTCCTTCCTCTTTTACAATGCCTTGAATCCTAAGAAAAAAAGAAAAAAAATAGAAAGAAGAAGAAGAGAAGATTGTTTACATGTCTCTTTATTTCTTAAAAGAAAACTTCCAATTCTAACAAGTGCTTCCTTTTCTTTGTAGATATCTTCTCCAAGCAATAAAATCAAAGCATCTTTGACTTTTCAACTTTCCATAGGTGAGAGAATATCTTTCAAAATAAATCTATCCCAAGTAGAATTCCAAAAGTGCCTTTGAGAAGTTGGAGGAGAGAGAGAGTAAGGGTGATGACTAGGATTCCTTCAAGAATAAATAAAATACCCATTCTGTCCTTCAGAAAACTTGGAGCATGGGGTGCTTATATAGGTCTTACCATTGTGTTCCTTGCAAAAAATCACCCAAAATAGACCCAAATTTCGTCCAATTTGGAGTTCGGGAGCCCAAGATATCTCAAGTTGAAGTTGGACTGTCCAGAGCCCTCCAAATGGAATCTTTCGGGTACAGGAAATATAACTTCTGGTTATTGCGTTAAGGCTCTTGAAATCCAAACTTTCGCTTCACTTTGTCCCTGGTCGACTGTCAATAATTACAAATAAACTCCTACAGACCATTTTCGTGCTTCATTACGGAAACGGCCCTAACTTCTTCGTTTCAACTCGGAATCAAGTGCCATTTGAACCATGAGAAGCTGGCTCGATGGGCTACGTATCCAAGCCATTAACACCTCTAAACAACTTAAAAACATTTCCTTAGCATCGTCTCCTTCATTTTCACAAGAATTCACCTAAACCCAGAAAAGCACAAGAAAGCACCGAGTAACTCTGTCCAATGTGGTAAATTGTATGCTTTATGCCCTAAGATTTCACACATAAATGTGCTCATCAGTCATAACTGTGGTAAGTGGGGTCACTATGCATCTGAGTGTAGACACCCTAAAAAGGGGGATTCTGACTGTTACAACTTGGCTTTTTTGACCCGAACCCTGACCTGAATCCGATGGTAGGTCCAGAATCCGAAGTGGCAACTTTGTATACATTTTGGAGTATTGCTTTGTTGTTCGAATGAGTAGAAGATGAAGAAGGGAATCTTAGTGGTAACCGGTCTTTTATTGGAAAATTGATGCATACCTCCCCTATACAAATTTCAAAATTTACAATCTAATGTATAAATCATGGAAAGCGACCCTGGCCATGTTTTGGGTAGTTGGGGCATGAAAACATCGTTGAAAACGTGTTAATACACGAAACCACCAAAGCTCGAGACATTCCGACACTTGGATAGCATATAAAACACTCTGGTGGATCTTCTGGTCAACCACACATATCAACCAGAGTGTCGTTATTGTAGATTCCCTGTCTCGGGAGTGTGGGACCCGATACCTCGAGTCGAGGATCTTGTCACCGTGTCCCATTTAGCTTGTTGGAATGTCTCCCCAACAACATTGGTAAGTGGGACCCGTTTAACTAGCCCTCGTACACAAATACGATAAATTAACATTTTTTATTTAAAAAGAGATAAGGTTAATAGATCGACTCAACCCACTATCTATATAAAAATAAAAAAAAAGAAAATTTAAACCTAAAACACATGTCCCTATTCCTATCTCTATGTGGAGTACGTTGGAAGCAGAGAAGGAAAGAAAAGAAAAGAGAAAGAAGAAGAAGAAGAGAAGAAGAGGAGGAAGAACTTGGATTTCCCAAATTCGGTTGAGGTAATATCTCATCTCATCTCTCTTCCTTGATCATAAATCTCATAGCAAATCTCCGCTGATTTCATTATGAAATTCCCAAATCTTCTATGATTGTTAAGCTATAAGTAGAATTTATCCTATTGTTTTTCAAATGGTAAGACAACCTCTACATCCTAGTTAAATTCCTTTTCAAATCTGTTTTAGACTTAGGATTTCTATAATTCCTTCATCTAATTCTGTTTCTAAGTTAACACTTAACCAATTTATGGCTTATGGATCATCTTTTACCAATTAAAAATAGAATTTTTTTATCATGTATGGCTGTGTTTGTAATTGAAAATCAAAATCTATTGCATACACCCAACCCCAACTCAATTTAACAAATTATCCATTTTCCAAACCTATACTTGGGTTCAATTTGAATAATCTATGACCTAGACACCATCCCTGATGTGAATTGGAGAAGACTAACCCAAAACCCCCATTAAAACACTGTTGTTCTTCTTTTTTTTCGTTTCTGGTTGTCTCTGGTGGAAGTCACTGGTCAACCAGAGACATAGACCAGAGTGACTGAGAGTTGTTTCTTAACTCCAGACCTATTCCGAATCGACCCTAACCTATCCTAGGACCTCAGTATCATTAGAACATCATCTAGTATGCATGTTTAGTTGATAATGTTTTGAGAAACATGACGCTCGAGTTGATTTTCCCTTGCTGTTCGTCTTTGGTGGAAGTCACTGGTCAACTAAAGACATAGACTAGAGTTACTGAGAGACATTCTCTTAGCTCCAGACCTGTTTTTAAATTAACCTAACCTATATTGGAACTCCAGAAACATTAAGAATGCCGCCTAACATATATGTTTGGGTTATAAATAATAGGACCTAACTCTTGGATCATTGAACCTACCGATAATCTACTCGTGAACTAATCCGATCGCACAAATTCAACTATAACAAGGTGAGTGGGGATAGGCCTTGATTTTATTTTTGGTGTGTTTATCATTTTAGATTGATTATCAAGAACCATGCATATGCATGAATTTATTCTTGTTAGAATCTGTCTTATTAATTATTTTGTTTATACTTTATGATTATGAAATTATGAAATTTCGATGTGATGTGGAATGTGTTGGAATGTGAACTCTGTATATTGGAATAGGTGCCGTAGACGGCTTGGAAACGAGAGGTATGGTATGCCATAGTATGGGATGCGGGAGCACTGTACACCTCGTACTATGTCATTTAGTCTACATATGGCTAGAGACTTCATTCCTTAGTACTACAACCCTTACCAGTAGGGATTCAGGTGTTGGGTGATCATAGCTCCCTGTCGCTGAGGAGTGCATGAAACACCGGGGTGGGGTCCAGGCTAGGATTATCGGGGTCTACCCATGGGAGGATCTGGGGGATTACTACTAGTGTGGGCTCCATGCAACAATTGAGGTTACGGCTTGGGTTGAGTTGACTGACCCAAGTCTATTTTCCCGAGTTGTTGGCGTAGTACCCGACTTACTTAGAGACTTAGGTATTGGTTGTTAGGTGAAAATTAGGTTTAAAATTGAATCCATGCATTTAGGATTTTTGCTTTGTATGTGTGAATGCTTGTGTATGTGGTCCATCCTTTACTTGCTGGGCTCGATGGAGCTCACCCCTGTGGAATATTTTCTTTTAGATGGTTTTACCGGTGGATATGATGGTGGCGTAGGAGATTACTTGGAGAATAGGGACTGATGATGAAGTCTTTTCATTTGTTTTCTTTTGTTAAAACTCTACACTGTTTGGTAGATGTATTTCCATTGTAAATATTATAGTATAGCTTGTTTCTGGTCTGATGGATGAAACTATGTAAATCCAGGTTGTCAGGGAAAAAGGGGATCTAAATATAATTAATATATAAAGATAGACTAGTGAATTATACATTCCGCGCACTCTGATCAATGAAAAACTTTTGTTCTTGATTTGGTGCTATGCTTATGACGTGTATATACTATATCGGGATCCTGGAGGTCTTCGATTACTTCGGGTATTCGGATTACTAGCCGAATCCTCCCAGGGGGTGGTTTGGGGGTGTGACACTGACACACCAAAGATGGAAGTCCACATGATGGTGGATAAGACTGAGCTTACCAATTTTGTTGTCATGGTTGGAAAGGGTGAGGCCAGATCTTCTTCAGATTGGTGGTTGGATTCTAGAGCAACCTGTTATGTGTGCAACAACAGGAACTTCTGATTGAGAAAGCCAAAGTAGCAGAGACGGTTACAGTTGCCAATGGAGCATCAGTGGAGGTGACTCAGAAAGGAACTGCAAATCTAGTCTTGTCTTCAGGTAAGACTTTAATTTTGAAAGATGTTAAAGTAGTTTCTGATTTTGGAAAGAATTTAATTTCACTTAGCCTATTATGTGATACTGGCATGTGTGTTTCAATCCATGGTGGTAGGATAACTCAGTCTGTTAACTTTCATTATTTTGGTTGTGCTTATTTAGTCAATGGCATGTATAGATTAAGTTTAACAAATGAGATAATTAATCAAGTTAGTTCAAATTTGCTTGATCCTAAAACACTACATTGCAGATTAGGACATATAAATTATAGGAAATTGCTCAAACTAGCTAAAACTTATACTTTGTTATTAGACACTTCGATTAAGTTTGACAGATGTGAAGTGTGTGCTCAAATCAAAATTACTAGAAAACCTTTTTGTTCAATTTCTAGGAGTACTCAACTTCTTGAATTAATACATTCTGACCTTTGTGATTTTAAAAGTTTCACTACTAGAGGTGGTCGAAAGTATTTAATTACTTTTATAAATGATTTTTTTAGGTATTGTCATATTTATCTGTTAAAATCGAAAGATGAAGTTTTTGAAAAAATTAAAATTTTCAAGAATCGAGTAGAAAATCAGTTGAACTTAAAAATTAAAAGACTTAGAAGTAATAGGGGAGGAGAATATAAATTGTTAGATTCAAGGACTTTTGTGCCTCTCAGGGCATAATACTTGAAACTACTGTTCCTTACTCGCCTCAATCAAATAGCATAGCTGAACATAAGAGCAGGACGTTAACAGAAATGTTAAACTCCATGTTATTGACAGCTGGCATGCCTGTTTGTTATTGGAGAGAAGCAGTGTTGACTGCCAATCACATGTTAAATAGGTTACTACACTCTAAGTTGTCTTCTACTCCTTATGAAATTTGGCATAATCATTCCTATAGATTTGGCACTCTTAAAACTTTGGGTTGTATAGTTTATGTAAGGATACAAGACCCTATGAGACCTAAGGTGGGAACTAGAATCAACACTTGTGTGTATCTAGGATGTGCAGAAGACAGTGCTGCAGACCGATTTTTGGATCTCTCAACCAATATGGTGATAGAATCTAGGGATGCTATATTTTTTTAGGATAAATTTCTCAAAGACAAAGACATGACCTTACCAAGTCTGACAGGAATGATTACAGTATCACTTCTTGAATCTAAACCAATTATTTCTGACACTACTTCCACAATGCTCTCTGAATCAGAGTCTAGACGTGTTTCTACTAGGGATCGAATACCCAAGAATTTTAGTCAGGATTTTGTGACATACCCTTTAGAGGCTGATCCATCCAACTTTAAGGAAGCGATGAGATCTAGGAACTCACTATTATGGAAAGAAGTCATTGATGAAGAAATGAGTTCTTTAATGCAAAATAAGACCTGGCAGCTCGTTGATTTGCCTACATGGGCTAAAAAATAGGTTGTAAATGGGTTTTGAAAAAAAAACTTAATCCTGACGGATCTATAGACAGATATAAAGCACGCTTAGTAGCTAAAGGCTATACTCAAGTTAGTGGGATAGATTATTTCGATATCTACTCACCAGTCTGTCACTTGGCTACGATATGGATTCTTCTTGCTTTGACATCTATTAAGCACTATATTGTGCATCAAATGGATGTGAAAGCGACCTTCTTTAATGGAGACCTAATGGAAGAAATCTACCTGAACCAACCTGAAGGTTTGTCATGGAAGGTTTTGAAAAGAGAGTTTGTAAGTTGAACAAATCTCTATATGGTCATAAACAAGCACCTAAATTATGGCATGAAAAGTTTGACAAAATAGTAAAGAGCTTTGATTTTCATACCAGTAACTCGGATAAATGTCTTTACTTTCGGTTTGTGTCAAATAAGGTTACGATTATTTACTTGTATGTAGACGACATGTTGATTCTTGGTTCTGATCATTCTATAGTGAGTGATATTAAAGCAACTTTGTCCAAAGAATTCGACATGAAAGATCTTGGTGTAGTAGATACCATTTTTAGTATAAAAGTAAGTTTTGATAGGCAAGGGATCACTCTTAGCCAAACTCATTACATTGAGAAACTACTTTCTAAATGGGGATACAGTGATTGCAAACCGATTGAGACGTATACACCTTATGACTATAACTAATGGTTGAAACCTAATATAGGAGAAACTGTGAATCAATTGGATTATTCTAAACCGATTGGTAGTCTCATCTATGCAATGAGTTGTATTAGACCAGACAAAGCCTTTATGGTAGTCATGCTGAGTCGATTCACTAATCATCCTGGCAAAGAGCATTGGGATGCTCTAACGAGGCTCTTGAGATACCTTAAGGGTACTCTAAGGTATGCCTTACACTATACTGGACATCCTCCAATTTTAGAAGGATATTCTGATGCATTGTGGTGTTCAGATTTGGGAGACAGTAAATCTACCAATGGATATGTCTTTACACTAGGTGGAGCAGCTGTTGCATGGAAATCCAAGAAACAGACTTTTATTACTCTGTCATCTATGGAATTGGAATTTGTTGCTCTAGCTTCTGCAGGAGATGAAGCAGAGTGGATAAAAGATCTGATTATGGATATTCCATTGAGAAGTTTGAAGTTAAACTCTCTATCTATATTTTATGATAATCAAGCTACGAAAATGATAGTTAATAACTCACTCTTTAATGGTAAGAGGAGGTATATCAGACTGAAAAAGGCAATGCTGAATTATCTGACAGAACACGGAGTCATCACTTTGATCGATATGCGATCGAAGGATAATATGATAGATGCCCTTACAAAGAGACTGAACAAAATCGAACATTCAAAACTACAGGACAAATGAGATTAAAGACCCTTTAGACAGGTCTTAATCTAATCCTATGTTATTTTGAATTATTAGAATCTCATCTAACCATAATAAGCATTTGTGATAATTTACATATTTCAGATAATTTGGTAAGATTACTAAGTATGGAGGTTTGAGAAACCATTCCAAATCTGATGGTGTAGTAAATTTCTATATGTCATTTCCTTACTTTGTTATTCCACAAAGAAATATGAAAATTGTTTTGATATGTTTCGGTGATATTATGTTTGTCTTCCAGTCCTTCATAGTATGATTTGTCATTCCAAACTCGATGATACAACATCTGTGATTAATATGATGATTATAATATTCCAAAGGGAAAATTACATAGCAACCCCCTGAGGTTTGTCCTAAATACAGAGCAACCCCCTGTGTTTCTAAATTATACAACTGCACCCCCTGACTTTAGGTTAATTATTACAGTCAGTCCCAGTCCGTTAGTTAGGTGTTACGGTGTTGGTTAAGTTACCTTCAAATGACTAATATACCCCTAATGGGTTGTGAGCTTACCATTTTGCCCATAGGGCATCCCTAACTTCACAACCCCGTCCCAACCCCTTCCCTGGTTAGTTCTCCATCTGAGGAAGAAAAAGAACAAAATAGAGAGTGCAGGAAGGGATTCTTTGAACTCCCCGGTGATTGCAGGCGGGGAATTGATGAACACACTATCCTTCTCCTATCTTCTTTGGGAAACAAAAGAAAAGGTTTTGCAGGGATATACAGAAAACAAGGGTAGGGTTGGAAAATTGACAAAATTTCATCACCGGTGGTGGTAGGGTCAGTGGTGGATCTGTATCTGTCTACTCTCTATCATCGCCCCTCCCCCCCCCCCCCCCAATGTGATCCAGTTTAGAGTATTCTCTTTTAGGGTTCTTTACTTTACCTAATTAGCAGAGACAGTAAACAAGAAGACACAACCAAAGCCAAAGTGGAGGAGTGTTACACAGACAGGTGCACGAGAGAGAGTGAAGAAGGTTTAGTGAAAGGAAAGAAGGGAGAAGTAGTAAAAAAAATAAGAGGTAGAAAAAGAACAAAATAGAGTTTTGTCCACCCAAACCCTCATTGCACCACACTGCTAGTCCTTAGTTCCTTCCCATTCCCCATTTCTTCATTCTTCCTCATCATCTTTCGGCATTCTTCCAAACAAGAAAAGGGGTTTAAACTTTGAAGAGAGGGAAGAAAAAAAGGGTTTGCCATATTTGGTTTCTTGGTTTAAGAGAAAAATGAGAGAGGAAGAGAAAAAGATAGACAGGGAAAAGGGGGTTTTCTGGGTCTGCGAGTAGAGAGTTTGAATTGGAGGAGATCGGCAGCAGATCAAGGAAGGCGATTTGTGATTTCTTTATGTATATAATATTGTATCTCTCTATATGATATGGGGATTATTAAGAAAGATAAGAGGAGTGATTCTTCTTCTTCAACATCGCCATGTGCTCATCTCAGATTTGCTCTTGGGTTCAAGTAGCTCCACTCTCTGTACCTGGAAGAAGCATGGAGCTGCTGGGTTGGCCGGAATGGCAGCAATGAAAGCAACGATGGCAACGAAGGAGGAGAAGTAGCCAGAAAAGAAGAAAATCAGGAAGAAGAAGAAGAAGAAGAAAGGGTTACAGAGGAACGAGGATTTGAAGAGAGCAAAGTTAGAGAGGAAAGAGGATTTGAAGAGGGAAAAGTTGGCATTTTAAATTGTATTATTTAACAGTTTTTGGTTGATATTAGAAGAGGGCAAAGTTGGTATTTTACATTGTATTATTTAACACTGTCCACTCAAGGGGTGTGGCTGTATAATTTAGAAACACAGGGGGTCGCTCTGTACTTAGGACAAACCTCAGGGGGTCGCAGTGTAATTTTCCCTATTCCAAAAGGAAACATGATATGATCCTTATGAAAGAGACTATATAGGGTCTCGTTCTTGTATAGAAAATTGGCGATAATGCTTATTGTTGAATTTTGATTCATTTTCAGCCATTATATGAATTGTACTAAGTTTTTCTTATTGAACTAGATACTTTTATATCTTTATGCAAATGATTGAATTCATTTTTCTAATGAAAATCATATTTGATAAATTACAGAGGATGGCAAAGATGGAGGAGAACTTTTGAATCTGGATCTCGATGATGATGACTTACTTGATGAGTAAAGTCATTAAGGATTGCAAGGACCTTTTTATTTTATTTTTTAATTAGTTCACTTGCATGTGGAACTTCTAGATGTTTGGGTTTAGATTCGATCTAAAACTCAAAGGTTTTGTTTCTTGAAGTTTACTTTATGATCCATTAAAGTTTTAAACATTCTGTTTATTTGATTCAATATTTCGTTTGAATAATGTTTATCTATTATTGGTGTTGACTATATGTAGAACATAGGAGGAGATTTTTGGGTATATTCTATAACTCTAATATATGTTCTAATATAAGTCTACTCGAATAAGGAATCAGACTGTAGTGGGCTCCACTTGAGAAAGCCCATCTAACCTAAAACCCTAGTCTTTCTTATAAATACTAACTGGAGGTAGCAACCTGTTTATTCCAAACTTGATATATAGGGTGTATTGCTTTAAGCAACCTTGTGCTTAAACCTAAAACCCTAACAAATTAAACAAAATTCTTGTGTTTTTAAGGAGGAAACAAGGGCGTCTTAGTGTAATTTGGAGGTATTAGATGCTAAGCCAATAACCACAAGGTAATTACCCTAGCTGACTAACGCTCTACCAATACCCTGCAATCCCCAACCCCACACCAACCTCTAGAATTTCCCAGCCCTTGCGGCCTTGCCCCAGCCCTGCAACTCTCGGCTATGGGCTCTGAGAGACTACATACAAAATTTAGAATTTGAGGGCTTCTTCGCTTTTCTATTCACTGTAGCAAAGTAGGCCGGCATTGCCATTCGGATTGCCCTAACATCCAACCATCGCAGCCACCTGCACCTACCTCCCTCCTCTCCGGTGAACAAGGAATTCCCTCTTGGGCCATGGATGTCCCTCCCCCACCGCCAGTGAACAAGGAATACACTTCCCCTTTGTTCACAAATACCCTCCTAGGTTTTAGTATTTTTCAAAATACCCATTAAGTTTTCATTTCTTTGACTAAGTGCTCAGGTAGCAGGAAAGTTCCTGCAATCTGGGTAGCAGCCAAAAATCTTCCCCCCACCCCTCCCCCCAACATACCAACCTACAAGAGTACTCCATCTATATTGAATTTCGATTGCACATATTTTTTCTACAGAAAGAACAACACAATATATTGAAATTGATATTTGAGAGTTACTGAATGCCCATCAGCCTATCCTTTAGAAAAGGGACCTCAGCTGTGGGTGATTATTTTCCAAACCATGTTTATATATAGAAACATAGTAGAGAAGGAAAAAAGAGGGTCGTTCTCCTCTCAGGTTCCCTGCCCGGTCAGGTTCATAGGTTCCTCTAATAGGGGGCGGAAATGATGACCTCACCCCCTGCTTGAACACACTGCCCAGGTGGGGTGAGATCATCATTTCCGCCCCCCTATGAGAGGAACCTGTGAACCTGACCGGTCAGAGAACCTAAGAGGAGAAAAATTCAAAAAAGAGTACTAACATGAATGCATGCGGAGTAATGACATCCCAATATTAGAAGTTTAATTAATTAAAACGATGGTCATGCTAAGGGCGGCCTTTCCAGATTCAAGAAGAGAGCCAAGTGTGTAACCAAGTCCCTAGCTTTCTCGGATTCTGGTTTATGGACAAAGAAGACGTGGTTCTCCTCTTCTGTCTCTATAATCTCCACAACTCCCATCCACCCGCACCTAGCCAATACTTCATAGTAAAGCCACCCTCTATCTCTCAAAATATCCTTCTCAGCCACAAACACAAGCACGCGACTGCACCCAAGCCCCACCAGGCTCGGACCATTGGCTGCCGTCGGGTTGATCCTTAGGTCATCATTATCATGGTTCGATGGACACACATAAGGCCAGATCCAGGCCACAAACACATTTTTGTTGGGCTCTGTAGACTCGGACCCTATGGGCTCTGACCTCCAGAAAAAAGGGTGGAGCAGAGCAAGTCCAAAAAGTTCCACACCCAGCTCAGCCTTCACTCTTATAGCCAAGTCATGGGCGATATTGGCACCAGCACTGTCACCAGCCAAGAAAACCCGATTAAAGTCTGCGTGGTTCGTCAGCCATGGTTCGGTTTGGTCCTCCTCATCTCTCTGACCCGGAGAGTGGGAAAGAGCCCATTGTAGAGCAACCCAAGAATCATCATAGCATACTAGGATGGGATGCTCTGGGGCAAGTCTATAGTCTATAGAGACAACAACAACGTTTGCCTCAGTGACTATGGAGTTCAAGAGGTGGTGGTGTTTGGAAGTGAAGGGAGAGCCAACGTAAAAGCCTCCTGTTGCATTGAGAAATCGCTCAGTGGTCCTTCGAATGCCGTAACCTACAAAAGACCCTGGATGACAAAGGAAAACCGGTGTGGTTCTGGCCTAGGACTCTCCGATGCCTAAGTTAGATCTCTCTGAGCAAACAGGTGAGTGAATAGTAGAATTTAAGATCCTTTAATGGGGTAGAGTACCTTCCCTTTATAGTAGTGCGTGGCAGTGTGGAGAGTCCCAGTTGATGTAGTGTGGCCTTCGTGGTGGATAGCGTCCTTGGGCATCAGGGCTCATCCTTGATTGGTTGTCTTACCACGAGACATGGTGTCCTTGATAGACTTGGTATCCTTGATGGATAGACTATAGATAGATTCTGGGTGTTTGAGTCCGTTGTGGGTACGTTGACTAATAGGCGGTGGCCTAGAGTCCTGGAGATAGTGTACGTCTTGCAATTGGAGGCGGGGCCTAGAGTCCGTTGTGTCTGTCCATGTGTACAGGGTCCATGCCAAAAGAGGGGGGTTCGCCCAAGGGGAGCTTGCTCAAGGGGAGTTCCCCCAAATGGGGGAGCTCACCCAAGGGGAGTTCCCCTAAATGGGGGAACTCGCCCAAGGGGGAGTTCGCCCAAGTGGGGGAGCTCACCCAAGGGGGGTTCGCCCAAATGGGGGGTGTTCACCTTGCCTTACCTGGTCTCGCCATGTGGCGGTCTCCGGTTGGTTATCTTTGTTTAGGGTTCATCATTTGCCCCCCACTCTCTTCGAGTGGAACGCTCAAGAGAGTATTTCTTAGGCTTGTATACCCCTCAAGGGGTTCTCGGCAAATAATCTTCTTTCTTTTCACCTTTTCTCTTCCCTTGCTTATTTCTTCTTCTCTCTCTTGCTTTTTGAATCTCCCCCTTTGCTTTGCTTTTGGCCTTCACTTTTTGTTGCCCACAAGGTGTTTGTCCTTTGGTGGCAAAGGGTGATGTGACCTCCTCTTGTTTGTTGGCTACTCTTTCTTGGCTTCTTCTAGCTCTTGGGCCTTGGTTAGTCTCATGGCACATGTGGTTTGGTGCTTGGTTGTTGCTCCGTGCACATGCCCCTCCTTACCTCATGTCTAGCTTGCCTTGAACGCCCTTTGCTTGGTGCTTGATCGATGCACGTCTATTGGCGCTTGTTCGTGGTCCTTGTTCGCTGCCTTCACTTTGTTGTTCACGTCCACCCATGGTCCTCGCTCACGGTCCTCACCCGTTCGGGCATGCTTGGCCATTCGTGTCCTTTGCGGTCCTCCTCTTTGGGTATCGATCCATCCCTACTTGGGTGTCCTCGATCCTCTTCTATTTGGGTGTGCTCGATCCACTTCTACTTGGGTGTGCTTGATCCACTTCTATTTGGGTGTGCTCGATCCACTTCTACTTGGGTGTGCTCGATCCACTTCTACTTGGGTGTGCTCGATCTACCCCCACTTGTATCGGTAAGAATACACACATTTTTTTTTTTTGGTATTACCCTTTTGAGTGATGGGTTACGAATGTTGCTGGTTGTAGGTTGACATCCCTTCGCCTGTGGTTGGTTGCTTGACTTTGGGAGGTCGTCGCTCTAATTAAGTAGCCAACTTGCTTTTATTATATGTCCATGTCTTCATCTAGTCATTCCGACCTGGGCCACAGTTGTGGTTGGGTCCCCATCCCAGGATTCCTCTTCGAGGTCGTTCTCTTCTGCAGATGCTTCCCTTCCATTGTCTCCCCTTGTCGCTAGTGATGAGGAGGAAGAGGTTTCTAGGGATACCCCTCGTAGGGGTCGTATTAGGGCTTCCAAGGCCTCCTCTTCAGCCGGGGATCCTGGGAGAAAGTCGGCCCATACTCTTAGCATCGTGACCCCCTCTGACTTGGTGTCACTCCGTCCAAAACTCCATATACCATCTGAGGTTGTGCTTCACGCCCCAGGGCCCGATGACTGTGCCTATTCTCACCGGGCGGATGAGGTCTACCTCTACTATATTTCTTTCATCCATGGCCTTTGCTTCCCCATCCCCCGCTTTGTGGAGTTGGTGTCGGAGCATTATCACCTTACCCCTGGGTAGGTGTTGCCCAACTCTTGGCAGGTGGTTCTGGGATTTTATGTGTTCTTTTTCTGGTTGGGGCGTGCCACTACCGTCCCCCTGTTCTCGTATTCTATGTGCTGAAGAAGGGGGAAGGCAGATGCTATCACTTCACACATTGCCTTCCTAAGGGGTCCCTTGCTTTTGTCGATCCTCTTGTGGGGATCACCCATTCGGTGAAGATGTGGAGGGACCGCTTCTTTTTTACCTTGGTCCCTTAATGCACACTACGGTCTACTTGGGAGACCATTGATGTTAAGAGTGTGAACCTTCCCCTCGAGTTGAGTAACTTTGAGCGAGAGTCTCTCCAGCGGTGTCAGGGATGCGACCCGTTTGACGTCTACGAGTTGGATTCAGAGGCCTTCTTATGCCTTTAGAAATTGAGTCCGAGTAAGATGCTTGGCTCCTTTGGTATTTGCTTATGTACCTTTATTCTATTTGCCTGTTGTCTGACTTGTTTCATGTTTCTTGATTGGATGTTGCTGTGCAGTGGATATTCGACCAGACCTTAGCATCTTTCGCTCGGACCTGCAGAAGAGGGGTGCTCAGTCTGGCCCCCCTGGGGTTGGCTCTGTTGGTGTGGCTTCGTCCGGTCCTTCTTCTTCTCCTTCCGCGGTGGTTGGGACCAAACGGAAAGGTGGTCCTGATCCCTCTAGTATGATGAGGACTGGGCCACGCATGCTTCTTCCCCGAACGTCTCCTCCCGCCTCCGTGTCTAGATCGTTTGTTCCACCCCCTCTAAGGGCAAAGGGGTGACTCCTTCTTCTGTTGACGCTACTATAGCCTCTCCGACCTCCTCCCCTTTGGTGCTTCCTTGGGATCTTCAGGAGGGACCGACGTTGGCTAGTCGTGGCGTATGTCGGGAGTGACTGGATATGGGGAGGCTTCCTGCGGAGCGTTCTGTTGTTCAGGGATTTGGTGATGCCTTCCTGTCGCAGAGTCTTTATCATGACCTAGCTTCTGTAAGTCATTCTTCTTTGTCTTTACTTTTCGTGTAATTGCTTCTTTTGTGCTTGTGAATGTCCTGTAACTGCCATGTTGGTTGCAGGTCCAGCACCGGGTCTCAGAGGAGGTGCTCTGTCTAGAGGGTCATGCTTTTCGTGAGGTCCAGCGAAAGCGCGTGATGCAGAGTATGGAAAGGGAGCTTCAGGGTCATAAGGCCGCTCGGGAGGAGGCTGTGGCTTATGAGAGGAGAGCCTTGGAGGAGCTCAGGGTGGCGACTGCAATGGCTGCTCAGAGTTCGTCTAGAGTCTGGGCTTTGGAGGAGCTTCGCACCTTGAGGCAGAGTCAAGAGGCGAAGCTGTCTGAGGCAGGGGAGCGTGCGGTAGCGGCGTATTAGCGATCTCCTGAGATTACTACGTACTTTTATAAGTACAACCAGGAGATCTATGACGCAGGCGTCAGGGACTTGGCGGCTCACATTCTGGAGAAGACCCCAGGTTATAATTTCTCAGAGTTTTCGGAGGTCACCACACTGCTCCCTAAGACTGCTGCTAGGGTTTGCGCTTTACCTGAGGAGGGTGTTACGGCGACCGAAGAGGACGTGGCTCTACCGGAGGAGAGCGTCGCTTGCTCTGCTGAGGCCGACATGATGTCCCCTGCTGGGCCGGATGCTGCTCCTCCTTCAGAAGCTCCTTGATCTTATATGTGTTTTCTAGATGTTGAACCTTTGGATTTGAACTCTTGGATTGTGGTGTTTACTTCCTTTTCGGATTGCAGTATTTGACTTTTTCTTCCTTTGATGTGGATGTAGTACGTATGTGATCGTTGTTGCTTCGATGAGTCCCTTCCTTATTTGCAACCCCTGGTGATCTGTGGTCTTTAGGGGCATCAAGTCTTAGTAGTTAGCGGACCTCGATGGCCAACGGGCCTTGGTGGCATTACGCCTTGGTGGTCTAGGGACCTTGGTGGCCAACGGGCCTTAGCGGCGATGCGCCTTGGTGGTCAGCAGACCTTGGTGGCCAACGGGCCTTGGCGATGATGCGCCTTGGTGGTCAACAGACCTTGGTCGCCAACGGGCCTTGGCGACGATGCGCCCTGGTGGTCAACGGACCTTGGTGGCCAACGGGCCTTGGCGACGATGCGCCCTGGTGGTCAACGGACCTTGGTGGCCAACGGGCCTTGGTGACGATGCACCCTGATGGTCAACGGACGTTGGTGGCCAGCGGGCCTTGGCGGCGATGCGCCCTGGTGGTCAGCGGACCTTGGTGGCCAACGGGCCTTGTCCTTGCGCCACAATGGTCCACGGACCTTGGTGGCCAATGGGCCTTGGTGGTATTACGCCTTGGTGGTCTACGGACCTTGGTGGCCAATGGGCCTTGGTGGTATTGCGCCTTGGTGGTCTAC
Organism: Telopea speciosissima; assembly: GCF_018873765.1. NCBI lineage: Eukaryota > Viridiplantae > Streptophyta > Magnoliopsida > Proteales > Proteaceae > Telopea > Telopea speciosissima. The sequence continues at coordinate 19,657,348 of NC_057920.1, read as the reverse complement.
GGACCTTGGTGGCCAACGGGCCTTGGCAACGATGCACCCTGGTGGTCAGCGGACCTTGGTGGCCAACGGACCTTGGCGACGGACCTTGATGTGTGTGGTGGGAGTGCTTCGATTGAGTAGTAGAAGAAGACAAGTATTTTGAAACCAACTTTAGATAAAAATTTTCAAATTATCCTTGAAAACTGTAATGTGATCTACTGCTACTGCTAATACTACTACTGCTACTACTGCTACCACTACTGTTGACGGTGCTGCTGCCGTGACTTCTACTGATAGTATTTCTTCAAGTGTTCCGAGTTCCAGGTACGGTCTACCTTCTTGCCCCCCGGAGTTTTCAAGCAGTATGTCCCTGGACATATCTGCTTGGAAACTATGTAAGGTCCTTCCCAGTTGGCTGATAGTTTTCCTTCCTTCCTTCCTTGGCTGTGACGCACTTACCCGTCTTAGGACTAAGTCTCCCTGGTGGAATAATCGTTCTCTCACCCTGGCGTTGTAGTTCTTGGCTATTCACTGTTGATATGCCATGTTCCTCAACAATGCCTTCTCATGTACCTCGTCCAGGAAGTCCAAGTCTACGCGTAGTCCATCTGTATATGTTCTTTCATTGAAGTACAGTACCCTGTGAGACATGGCTAGGACTTCCATCGATGCCAATGCTTCTGTGCCATATGCTAACTGAAATGGGCTCTCCCCTGTGGGTGTCCTTACTGTGGTGCGATATGCCCATAGAATGCTTAGTAGTTCTTCGACCCACTTCCCTTTGGCTCCTTCTAATCTTTTCTTTATTCCATCCAGTAGGGTTCGGTTTGTGACCTCCACCTGACCATTGGCCTGTGGGTAGGCTACCGAAATAGGCCGATAGTCAATGTTGTAGCTCTGACAGAAGGTTCTAAACTTGGGGTTGTTGAATTGCTTCCCGTTGTCAGAGGCTATGATCTTTGGTACGCCGAACGTGTAGATGATGTCGTCACGGACGAACTTCTCCATTTCATTCTCTGTGATCTTAGCCAATTGTTTGGCCTCTACCCACTTGGTGAAGTAGTCAATGGTGACCACCAAGTACTTTCAGTTGCCTGATGCTGCTGTGAAGTCCCCTAAGATGTCGACCCCCCACATGGCAAAGGGAATGGAGTTAAGGATCGATGTCAGCTTGGTGGCAGGTAGATGGGGTACTGGGGGGAACAACTGACATTGCTTGTAGGCCTTGACGTACTAGATGGCTTCCTCTTGCATTCTCGGCCAGTAGAGCCCTTGGCGGAGGATTTTATAAGCTAGGTGTCTTCTTTCCATGTGGCTTCCGTATATCTCTTCATGTACCTCTGCTAGGGCGTACTGGGCTCCCTTGGGTCTTAGGCACCGAAGTAATGGTGTTGTGGCCCCCCTCTTGTACAGTACTCCGTCAAGGACTGTGTACTTTGCAGCTCTCATCCTTACCTTTTTTGCTTCGACCTTGTCCTCTGGTAGGATGTCATTCTGTAGGTAGTTGAGTATAGGGTCCATCCAACTAAGTCCTTCCTCAATCTCATTAACCTGCTTCTCTTGATATGTTGGCTCGTGTAGTATTTCAACATATACTGCACTAGCTAGGTTTCTGAGTTCATCATTTGCTAGCCTGGACAGTGCGTCTACGGTGGCATTCTCAATCCTGGGAACCCGAATCATCTCAAACTTCATGAACTCCCCGATCAATTCTTGAGCACGTGCTAGGTATGATGCCATTCGCTCGACCTTCGCTTCATACTCTCCGTTCATCTGGTTCACTACAAGTTGGGAATCACTTCGGATGGATAGGTGGGTGACTTGAATGGATTTAGCCACCCGAAGTCCAGCTAGTAGTGCTTCGTACTCTGCTTCATTATTGGATGCTGGGAAGGCGAACCGTAGAGCATATTGGATTCAAAATCCTTCGGGGCTGGTGAGTATGAATCCAACTCCGCTTCCTATGGCGTTACTCGAACCATCCACGAACATCTCCCACGAACCTCGATCCTGGTCCTCTGGTTCCTTCATTTCTGGTTCGTTCTCTGGCAGGGTACATTCAGCGACAAAGTCTACCAGGGCTTGGCCTTTTATTGCCGTCCTGGACTGGAACCTGATGTCGTGCTCACTCAACTCGATGGCCCAGGCGATCAACCATCTGGAGACGTCCGGCTTGTACAATACCTTCTTTAATGGTAGGTTGGTAAGGACCATGATGGTATGGGCTTGGAAGTAAGGCCTTAGCTTCCTGGTCGCGATCACCAATGCATAGGCGACCTTCTCAATTCTTGTGTACTTGGTCTCTACATCAATCAACACATGACTGACATAGTAGATAGGTCTCTATACCTTACTCTCTTCCCTAAACAGTACTGCGCTCACCACGACAGGGGTTGCCGCCAAGTAGATCTGTAATTCTTCATTAGGTTCTGGTCGTCCAAGCAGTGGTGGACTCCTGAGGTATTCCTTTAGCTCCTCGAACGCCTTCTGGCACTCCTCTGTCCAAGTAAAGTCTTTAGGACTTCGAAGATTCTTTAATGTCTTGAAGAACGGCAGACACTTGTCTCCTGACCGTGACTCGAACCTTGAAAGGACGGCGATCCTTCCATTTAACCTTCCGATCTCTGACCATCGGAGGTGGTGCCATCTCTTGAATGGCTTTGATCTTGGAGGGGTTGGCTTCTATTCCACGTACTGAGACCATGAACCCCAGGAATTTCCCTGACGTTACCCCAAACCCACACTTTGCAGGATTTAGTTTCATCTGGTTTCTTCTCAGTACAGTGAATGCTTCTTCCTGGTCGGTTAGGTGCTGGTGGGCTCAAACGCTCTTTACAAGCATATCATCCACGTATACTTCCATGTTACGCCCGATCTGTTCCTCGAACATCCTGTTGACCATTCTTTGATAGGTGGCTCCTGCGTTCTTTAACCCAAACGGCATGACGCGGTAGCAGTAGTTCTCCTTGTCTGTTCGGAAGGCGGTGTAAGACTCATCATCCTCATGCATGAAGATCTGGTTGTAACCTGAGTAGGCATCCATGAAACTCAGCATCTCGTGCCCCGTCGTGGCGTCAATTAATAAGTCGATCCTGGGTAGTAGGTACTCATCCTTTGGGCACGCCTTGTTCAAGTCAGTGTAGTCGACACACATTCGCCACTTCCCATTCGGTTTGGGTACCATGACCATGTTTACAAGCCAGGTAGGGAACTTCTCTTCCCGGATGAACCCTACTTGGCTTAACTTCTCGACCTCTTCCTTGATAGCCGCCTGTTGGTCGAGGGTAATATTCTGTCTCTTCTGCTGGACGGGCTTCCTGGTAGGGTCTATGTGCAGTCTGTGCTCTGCTATGGACCTGGGTACACCTGGCATGTCGACAGTCGACCATGCAAAGACATCCATATTGCTCTGGAGGAGGTGTCCCAGCTCTTCTTTTTGCTCCTTGCTCAACAACGAGCCAACCTGTACAACTTTGGAGGGGTCGTCCCTACTGAGTGGCCAAGGGATGAGGTCCTCCACTGGTCTTCCTCTTTTTTCTATCAGTTCATCTCTCTGGTCGCTGACCAGATTCTCAATGCACAACGCCATCCCTCGTGTGTAGCCATTATTTTTCTTCACGAAGGTGGCATAGTAGTCTCTGGCCTTCTTCTGGTCACCTCGAACTTCCCCCACTCTGTTGTCAGTGGGGAACTTCATCTTCAGGTGGAGTGGAGACACCACACCTCTAAGAGCTATCAGGGAAGGTCGCCCTAGGAGGCCATTGAACGACACCATAGACCTGATGACCATGAAGTTTACCATGATGGTCACCTGTCGAGGGTGCTCTCCAAAGGTGACGGGCAGCTCTATGGTGCCTCTGATGGAGGCCGTGGAGCCCGAAAACCTATGGAGGTAGGTAGGCTCTGGCTTGACTTAGTCATCTCCGAACCCGAACTAGCGGTAGGCTTCCAGTGAGGGCACATCCACGGATGCCCCTATATCTATCAGCACCCTTTGCACTGGTCGGTTAGCTGTCTCCACCTGTACTACCAGGGCATCCTCATGTGGAAAGCTCACACCTTCCAAGTCATCATCCGAGAAGGAGATCACCATCTCGGACTTGGCTACCTTGCTTGGCTTCTCCACTACTCCCATGAACCTGGCATGGGCTTTGGCCCTCCTAGTAGACTCCTGCCCTGGTCCTCCTAATATGGTGAGGATGGGGGTTCCCTTGGTGCCACTAGGCTCGGCTGCATCTCTTCGCTCCTCTGGGCGATCTCTCTCTCGGTCCGTCCGTCTTTCTTCCCTTCTGGGTTCTTCTCTTTCTTGGTCACGACCTCTATCTCCTTGGCCTGACCGGCCATCACATCTCCCCTTTACGTACTTGTTCAAACTCCCTGCTTTCACAAGGCCTTCTATCTCCCTCTTCAGTTGGTAGCATTCTTCTGTGTCAAGCCCATAGTCCTTGTGGAAGAGACAGTACTTGTTGGGGTTGCGCTTCTCAGGTCCTACTAGCATGGGTCGTGCCCATTAAATTAGGTCACGGTCCTGGATCTGCATAAGAATTTGGGACCTGGTGGTGTTCAGCGGTGTGAACTCTGGACTGCCTGCTCTCTCACTCCTCTTTGGGTGATGGTCACTTCTTCCTGATGGGCGATCGCCCTTCTCTTGTCGACGTTCAGTCCTTGACCTCTTACTCTCTTTACGGTCATCAGGTGCTGACCTCTTGTTGTCCTGTGACTTGGCTTCGATCGCCTTCTGTCGAGCTTGCACTATCTCGGCCATGTTAGCAAACTCATTGCATCGCTCCAGTAGCTCTTTCATGGTCCTGGTCTCATGACGTGTCAAGGCCTTGATCAACTCCATGTCACGGATGCCCCCAACTAAGGCAGCATGCTGGGTCTGATCGTCTAGGTCTCTGACCTCCAAGGACTTCTTGGTGAACCTGCTGACATACTCCCTGAGGGACTCCCCAGGGTTTTGGATCACGTTCAGTAGATTGACCGTGGTCTTCTTCTACTTGACACTGCTCTAGAAGCTGGTCATGAACTGTTCGTATAGCTCCACAAACGATCCAATCGACTGTGATCACAATCTGGAAAACCATGAGGTTGCCGCACCCTTGAGGGATGCAAGGAATGCTCGACAGGATACCACGTCCGATCCACCATATAGTGTCATCATGCCATTGAAATAGTTGATGTGGTCATTAGGGTCGGTGGTACCATTGTAGAGTTCAAAGGTAGGTAACCTGAACTTGGATGGTAGTAAGGCTTACATGATCTCTTCTGAGAAGGGGTGTTGTCCAGGGATTGAGTGTGTCTCGCCCTTGGTTTTCTTCTTCAACCCTTCCAGTTTCTCGTCCAATTCTTGGAGTCTTTTGTCTAACTCTTCATCTCGTGCTTGTTCCCCACGGCTTACTGGTTGTTCGCTGTGAGCTCGCTCACGTCCTCTCTTGGAAGTCCCCTCTCGCCTTGACTATTGGCCGGATGGTGAGGGGTCACGCCCTGATGAATCCTGTCTTGAACGCGAGGGGGTTCCTTCACGGTAAGTCCGGCTTCGCTCTGGTCCATGACTTCCTCCTAGTCAACCATCAAACACCGATCTCCTAGTGGACCCTTCAGGGTTAGGTACCACAGATTGGTGTGATGGTGTTCTCCCCCTGTCCGACCGTGCTGGAAGGTCCACCATTCTCCCCCTAGGTTGGGAAGGCTCTCCCCGCTGCCTGGTGTGCCTCTCTGACCTGTCACCCCTGGGAGGGGTCCTCCTGGGGCTCTGTTCCCGTCGAGGGTCCGTCCTGCGATGGTATGATGTCGTACGCTGCCTCAGGTAGTCATGGAAGAGTTGTTGGTCATCGAGTATCTATCGCTGCAGGTCGTTGATTTGACCCACAGTGGCTGGTGCATTGGGATCAGGTACCGCCTCCACCCCCACTTCGTTGTTGGGCTCGCCCACTGCGACTTGATCGTCAGCTGGGTTTTCCCTCTCCAGAGAGACATGGTCATTGGCTTAGCTAGAGTATACAGCCTCGCTGAGCGATGTGGGACTAAAGCTTCCGCAGCTTTGCCACAATCCACACCCCCATCGAGAGCTGGCTCTGATACCAAGTATAGAGTCGCGCCTACGCACCTGAGAAAACGCGTCTACCAGGGGAAGGGTGGCAACTCTATATTAGCTAGAGTATACAGCCTCGCTGAGCGATGTGGGACTAAAGCTTCCGCAGCATTAGTCCAAAATCAGATCTCTGCTAGTGGAAAAGAACAATATTTTCCTGTGAACATCAGTTCTGAGTTGATCCGGCAATGGATCCAGTTAGGTTACACCCATCTCCATCTTGGTGCAGTCAAAATAGCCGTTACCTTCCACGGTCGTAAGGGTCTCCCAGTAGCCATGCGCCTCAATCTTCTGGACACTAGATTCCTTTAGACCCTGAGTCTTTTTAGGAGATATGATTGTCCGGATCATCCTGGTGACCGAGGTAGAAGATCGGGAAAAACATCATAAGGGTTTATGATGGGAAAGTTGGTGGGTGTATTTGTTGTTCAGGGGTATAGTTCAGTTCATATAAGTAGTCTACCTTATGTCATACAATCCTAGGATCCTCTCTTCCCGGTCGTAATGCTCTTATTGGTTTTGACATCCTTTGTCGGCTACCCCACCTCCGATGGAGTATACATGGTCTCACCACAAGAAGCATTTTATCCCTTGACAATCGTTCCTAATCGCTACTAATCACTCCTATTGCGATATTAAGGCACAATTGTTCCTCCGATGTGGTGCTTGAGAATCATGCGATTTCCTTACCAAGTGTGAGGCCATCTTCAAGAGGCTTATAGACAGGATTTGTAGCCGTCGAGGTGAAGTAGCATGGGATATTATGAGTAGACTCGAAAGCCGTGATCCATGACTCAGAATGAGTATGAGCGGGGCTGCTCTGTCGATTTGGCGAGGGACATAAGTAGGCTGTATACTCTAGCTAATATAGAGTTGCCACCCTTCCCCGGTAGACGCGTTTTCTCATGTGCGTAGGCGCGACTGCACTTGGTATCAAAGCCGCTCTCGATGGGGTGTGGATTGTGGCAAAGTGCGAAGCTTTAGTCCCACATCGCTCAATGAGGTGTATACTCTAGCTAATATAGAGTTGCCACCCTTCCCCGGTAGACGCGTTTTCTCGTGCGTAGGCGCGACTCGTACTAATGAGTTTGAGCAGGCTGCTCTGTCGATTTGGCGAGGACATAAGTGATAGTAGGCCAAACTAATGTTTTGCGTGTGGAAAAATTGGCCACTTTGCTCAAACTGCTTCCGACAAACCTAAGCGAGCCAAACTAATGCATATGCTTGCCCCTTTTCCATCAATGATGATCCAGATGCGATATTGAATCCCTCTACTCGTAGACGATGATTTCTCCCGGACCTACTATTTGTCCTTCAAAATGAAGAAGAAGAAGCCTTGGATACCTCTTCCTCACCCGACTCCGAGTCCGATGGATTTGACCCCATCTACCCGATAGCCTCTTCTTTATCCCCTCCTAACCCTTCTAAGTCACCGCTTTTGCTATTACCAAGACCCCACTTCCCAAGCTAGTCTCTCCATATCTCCTACCACATGGGACCGTCCCTATCAAAATTATTGGTTACTTTGATACAGGTTGTTCCACCACCATATTAGCTCCCCATATCCTTTCTTCGACTATTGGAAACCTCACAAGCGCTTCTTCACTGCGGTGATGATGGTCAAACCTTTTCGGTCAACCTCATCTCCAAACACCCTATCCGTTTCCAAATATTTCCCTCTCTTACCTTCAACCGTCATACTCTCTATCATTATTTGAGTACGGTCTCCACTATCTTCTCCAATCCCATTGGCATCTTTTTACTTCGTCTCCAACGACCTCGATGTCTAACCCATTTTCTCCGTCTCTTTGCTCCCATACCTCAATGGCTTCGTCACTCTCGCTCTTGATGACGACCCTTTGTCACCTATATTTTCCATCGACCACCTGATTTCATCCATCATCACCGGTCACACCTCCCATCCTGAATCACAATCTTATTGCCTATGATCCGACCTTCTCTCTCCATGGCACCAATTGAGAAGATCTCTTTGTTCACCGTGATGATTCCGAGGCTCACAAAGAACGATGGTACACCTTCATGACCACCATGTGCTCCTACAACCATGTTGATCCTACAACCCTGCCAGCTTTGCCACAATCCACTCTGGAGGAGGTGATGCGTTCCCCTCTCTTGGGGCATTGTTGGTAGAGGGCGCAGTCTTCCTGCATGCCATGATTGATCAGTGATGGAAACAAGCTAGTAAAGGTAATGGCTAGCACCGTTCCCACAGACGGCGCTAATCTGTTGTGTTGAGAAATCGCTCAGCGGTCCTTCGAGTGTCGTAACCTGCAAAAGACCCTGGATGACAAAGGAGAACCGGTGTGGTTCCGGCCTAGGACTCTCCGATGCCTAAGTTAGATCTCTCTGAGCAAACAGATGAGTGAATAATAGAATTCAAGATCCTTTGATGGGGTAGAGTACCTTCCCTTTTATAGTAGTGCGTGGCGGTGTGGAGAGTCCCAATTGATGTAGTGTGGCCTTCGTGGTGGATAGAGTCCTTGGGCATCAGGGCTCATCCTTGATTGGTTGTCTTCCCACGAGACATGGTGTCCTTGATAGACTTGGTATCCTTGATGGATAGATTGTAGATAGATTCTGGGTGTTTGAGTCCATTGTGGGTACGTTGACTAATAGGCGGTGGCCTAGAATCCTGGAGATAGTGTACGTCTTGCAATTGGAGGCGGGGCCTAGAGTCTGTTGTGTTTGTCCATGTGCACAGGGTTCACGCCAAAAGAGGGGGGTTCGCCCAAGGGGAGTTTGCTCAGGGGGAGTTCCCCCAAATGGGGGAGCTCACCCAAGGGGAGTTCCCCCAAATGGGGGAACTTGCCCAAGGGGGAGTTCGCCCAAGTGCGGGAGCTCACCTAAGGGGGGTTCGCCCAACTGGGGGGTGTTCACCCTGCCTTGCCTGGTCCCGCCACATGGCAGTCTCCGGTTGATTAACTTTGTTTGGGGTTCATCACCACCACCGTGGATGTAGATGAGTAAGGGAAGCTTGTGGTTGATGTGGTGAGGTTGGGGAGGTAGAGACGGGTGGAGACGCCGGAGTTTGGTGATATTACGACATGGATGAAACACCAGTTTGGGGATCGAGGGAGGGTGGAATAAAATTGGTGTGTACAAGCCTTTCTACGCGTCCGCATTTGTATACCCAAACGTAGGGAAGGAATTCATGGTCTATCTCATTTTTCAGGCTCGCTTGATTCCATTGCAGACATGCAGGGGGGAGAGAGAGAGAGAGAGAGAGAGAGAGAGAGAGAGGGGGTGGGGGAGGGATGGGAAGAAGGAATAAGGATAGCTTGTAGTTCCACTGCCTTGAGTCCTTTTATGGAAGATTTGGTTTTGGCTGGATTCATGCATTATTGCGTAGCAATGAGCCCACAGTGGCCAACCTCACTACGGCCTGCTTGCTTGGTAACCCCCCAAAAAAAAAATTGATACAAAGGGAAATGGCTCTCTGAGCCCAAGGCGTTTATTACGCTTCCTCACATGAATTATTTTATTAATTTTTTGGATTGTTGTTCATGTAACAAAAGGGTGGGTTATGTTTGCAAAAATAAAAAAATGGTGAAATGACTAATACACATCGACGAATGAAACATTGAAGGTTCAATTAGATGGGACAATTAAGACATTTCACTTTCTTTTTTTAAAATCCTGTAAAGTAATATTTAAATGGCATTTTTGTCTTTTCTTTACTCTCTCTCTCTTGTTTGGTGATCCAGTGGTCCGATGTTTTTTTAAGCCCTAGGCATCAGAATTCTGTTATATGGAGATGAGGATATTTTGATGGTCATCGTGTCGAAGATCTGCTTCCCCTCTATTTACTCTCTCTCTCTCTCTCTCTCTCCCTTATAGGTGGGATACCCATCTGATTCTGGGAGTATGAGGTAGAGACTAGTAGTTTAGTACGGTAGTACTGTACCACACCAGGTATGATTGGGTTCAATTGTGTTTGTATCTCCCCAAAGAAAAAACCATCAGAAAAGAGAAATGAAAAAGAAAGAAATGTCCAAAGCTTAATTTCCAGCCCATCAAATGCTTCCAAGTTCTGATTAATGAATGAGATGAGTGAGATGGTTCTTTCACCGCGGAATACACAGTACAGAGACTAGATTTGACCATCTTCCACCCAAAATCTTATGGTTTGCAAGAGGATCTGATTGACGAATCAATTCCTTCATTTACCAATTTACCTTCAAAACTAGAAGTAGCATATATGATGCAATTGAGACCCAGAAAGCCTTTCTGAGTTTTGAGCATGGTTCCAAGAGTTAGGAATCAGATAAAGTGAATCATCAGACGACACCAATCCCAAATTCCCACGACTAATTTCAAAGTCATTTTCAAAGTCATTTTCTTCACTGAAGAAGCAGCTGCCTCTACTTGGATGTTTATTTCGAGGTCTTGAACTGAAAAATCAAAATTGGCACTTAATTATGTGTCTGATGGAGAATGTTAGGCACTTGAAATCGTGTGATAGACTATGTTCCTTTTAGCTAATGGAAATTCTACTTGAATGCATGCATGTAGTCTTTAGCAGGTTGAGGCAGTACCCAGGTAGAGATGCCTTTGTAGCTTTCAACTGTAGCTTGTCAATGGAAATTTCTGGATTCTTATTTACGTTTCTAATCTAATTACTAATATTGCATATTTAGATTTACAGGATAACTTCACTACCATAGTTTTAAGGGTAAAGCACACGTACTCCCTATAATGCACCCAATATTCCTCGTATCCCCCTAAGCGGTTTAATATTCTACGTATCACCTTTCAATATTCCACATACCACCCCTGTTTTACACCCCAAATGCCAGATAGGTCCAATCCGTTAAATACAATCGTTAGATGCCAAAATTTTGACCATTTTACCCTTTGCTTTATTTTCTTAAATCTGAAAAGACTTAATTACCCTTACTTATTTGTTGCCCTAAACTAATTGAAAATGACCATCTTACCCTTTGTTTTATTTTTATAAATGAAAAGACCTAATTGCCCTCATTTATGTATTACCCTAACCTAATTTGAAAAGACTATTTTACCCCTAAATACTTGTTCCTAAAAACCCCAAAATGCCCTCATCTTCCCCAAATCATCATCTTCTTTTACATACCCACCACCACCACTGCCACCCACCATTGGCTTTGGGTTCTAAGACAAATGAGAGAAACAGAGAGCGGCAGAGTGAGGGAGTAAAAGAAAAAAGGAGCACTGAGACGAGAAAGGTCGAAGCTTCCCTGAGCCGGGGTAGAAGACTCTCGTCCGACATCGTCTTCTTCTTCTCCACTTCTCCTTCTTTTATTATGATTTCTTTTCTTACCATCTCCATCGCATTTCTGAGACCTACCAAATCCATTTGTTTTTTGTTTTCCCATCTTTAAACCCCAATCTCCAATACCCTATTCTCCCTTCTCCATCTAAAAACCCATCTCCGAGAGATGAAATCCCTCTTCTAAACTCCACCGAACCCACTTCTTTATCTTCAATTCCTATTTTCTAGTTTTTATTCCATAACAAACCCCACCCATCTGTTTTCTCTTTCCACTCAACCAAACCCAAATCCAACACCGGAAACCTTTTTTATTTTCTCTTTGATTACCCCAATCCCATAACCAGAACTCCATCGTCCCATCTTCTCCCTTCTCTCATATTCTTCACCCCTTTTTTATTTTAAGTATTAATATGTCTGTAATAATCCTCAGTCACTGTTACTTGAAATTTCTGCAATCGAACGTGGGTCTCCATTCATCGTCTCAGCAAAGGTGTTCTTCGTCTCAGTGATCGGTTGTTGCAAGTGTCGGATCGAGGAGAAGCAAGCTTGCAGGGTTCCAGATTTTATTCAAAAAAGGGTTCCCTTCAGTTCAAGGCGGCAGCGGCGGCGTAGGCAACGGCGATTATCGATTGTCGATTGGCGAGTTGGGTGGCAGTGGTGGTGGTGGTGGTGGTGGCGGTGGGGGTGGTGGTGGTGGTGGTGGTGGTGGGTATGTAAAAGAAGATGATGATTTGGGGAAGATGAGGGCATTTTGGGGTTTTTAGGAACAAGCATTTAGGGGTAAAATAGTCTTTTCAAATTAGGTTACATAAATGAGGGCAATTTGGTCTTTTCATTTATAAAAATAAAACAAAGGGTAAAATGATCATTTTCAATTAGTTTAAGGCAACAAATAAGTAAGGGTAATTATGTCTTTTCAAATTTAAGAAAATGGAGCAAAGGGTAAAATGGTCAAAATTTTGGCATCTAACGGTGGTATTTAATGGATTGGACCTATCTGGCATTTGGGGTATAAAACAGGGGTGGTACGTGGAATATTGAAGGGTGGTACGTGGAATATTGAGCCACTTAGAGGGGTACGAAGAATATTGGGTGCATTATAAGGGGGTATGTGTACTTTACCCTAGTTTTAAAGAACCTAGAGATATGAAGGACAATCTTAAAAATATCCCAAGGTTATCCATCTTGACACCCTTGCATGAGCCATTTACACAAATCTCAATTGTCAATCCACAAATCTCTTTAAAAGAGTCAGATTTTCCGGGAGCACTATATAAACCATTAATTTTTTTCTCATACAATTATATAGGCAGGAGGTTGCAGATGGTCATATGGAATGTTGTACCTAGCATATGATGTACCTAGCATATGATTCCATTTAATAAATTTGAAGATAATTTTCTTTGGCATTTGTTGCTGTGCATACCTTTCTTCTTTTTTCTTTTTTTTTTTTTTTTGTTCTTTTAATTTTTGGGTGGACAAGGATAATCAAACTCTCGTATGTCATTAACCCTAGTTTTAATCACAACTTAATTGGGGGTGGGGGTTGGGGGGTGTTAGGTGGGAGGAGACAATAGGAATTCATGAGTGAGCATTAAGATGATATTACCAATGCTAGAAATATAGAATTTGTATTGAAGGTTATTTCTTGTTCAATTATGGAACTAATTAATTATATTTTATTCTATGTTAGCAAAATGGCATCTTCATCAAGAGTCCCGAATGAGGCAGCAAAATGGTCTCAAAGAGAACAAGATGAGTTCTTAAGGATAATGGTTGAACAAGTGAAAATTGGAAACAAGACAACCACTACTTTCAACAAGATTGGCTGGAACAATATAAAAAAGCAAATAGTTTTTTTGCTGCTCGTTCATTTACCATGTTATAATTAAGAAACAAGATGAATAAGATGAAGCTTGATTATACTGCTTTTAAGAAACTATTGGAGACTACTGGTTTTGGTTGGAATTCTGTGACCAGAATATGTACTATTAAGGATGAGAGTGTGTGGGATAGACACATCGAGGTAAAAATTAAAAATTCGTCTTGTTTTATACTAGGAAAATATATGGATTTTCTTTTAATAGTAGTGTTTATATATTTTCAGGCAAACCCTACATGGTCTAAGTTTAGGAGGAATGGGCTACCCCATTGGCCTGAATTAGTCTTGCTCTTCGGGGATCATTATGCTAGTGGGAATGGTTGTGCTACCTCGGCATATGATTTCCCAGATAATGATGATCATTTGCTTGATGTTACTGATGATGTTGAAACCGTTCCTGTTACTCCCACTGATAGAGATTTGAAAAGAGGAGGATACTATGATAATCAAGAGGGGGATCATCCGAGTATGTCCAAGTGTTCAAAGGAGACTTGATAGAACACCTACTGGTTATAGGAAGAAGAGTAGGACATCAGGTACTGACCGAGCCATAATGACCTTAGCTGACTCACTTTCAAAAAGGAGTGAAAGGTTCAACATTCCTACTCCTACCCATACCGCTACTACCCCTTCTTCAATGTCTCCTCCTCCAGCTATCCCAGATTACAGCATTAATGCATGTATTGCATTATTGAATGCCATGGATGATATCCCTAAGGAATTATTTTTAAAAGCGAGCATGTGGATCTTGGTGGACCCTAATTGGAGAGAACTATTCATTGCATACCCTGCTGAGAAGAAAAAATGAGTATTAGAGATGTTAGATTGATGGTTGGAAACAATAACTTTTTTGAATATGGATGACTGTAATTAAATACTATTTAAATTTCTTTAATAGGTTTCTTTGTTTTGCTTTTATTGAGATGGATTATGGAACAAGATAGACATTGACTTTTTTTTTATTAATGATAGTTTGTTGAGGAGATGGATAATCAAGTTGTGTTGGATTTATTTGTTTGATTGATTACAGGTTTCATATATATGCTTATAAATGCTATAATCACTTAATCAGTATGATATATGATTAATAATGATAGATTGTGGATGAAATGCAGTAATGGCAAATGTCAATTTTGATCCATATAATTGTGAGAATGAAGAAGATCAATTGGAGGAAGATCTTCTGGATCTTTCAACTATGTTGATAATAAGAGAAGTGCAATCGCGAAGTATCAACATTAGAGAGCCGTGTAGAGATAGTGAATTCACAGGAGGAATGTGGGTACTTGAGGTCCTTACTGGGCATGCAAACCGATGTTACCAAGAATTTGCCATGGAACGGCATGTGTTCTTAAACTTGTGCCTACTAATGCGCCGTAGTGGTTGGCTACAAGATAGTCGATCCATAAGAGTAGATGAACAGTTAGTGATGTTCATGTTCAGAATATCAGGAGGCGGACCTAATAATAGAGATGTGGAAGAGAGATTTCAACATTCTGGAAAGACAGTCAGCCGTTACTTTGGCATAGTGTTGAAAGCTATGCTTAAATTGGCTAAAGAATATATCAAGCCACCATCTTTCAACAAAATCCCCATCGAGATAACTTCCAACCCCAAATACAACCCTTACTTTAAGGTAACATCAACACTTTACTTCTCTTTTAAGGCCACAAGTGTTGTGATATTAAGAAAAGTTTTCATATTATTTAACACAAGTATTTCTGTTGAATATACTAGGACTGCATTGGTGCCATAAATGGTACCCATATCACAGTTATAGTCCCTAAGGGCAAGCAGATTCCATATCAAGGTCGAAAAGGGATAACAACCCACAATGTAATGTGTGCATGTTCGTTTGACATGAAATTCACATTCGTATATGCAGGTTGGGAAGACAGTGCGAATGACTGTCGTGTTTTTGCTAGAGCTTTGGAAGACCCAACTTTGGCATTTCCCCATCCATCTGAAGGTATATCACTCAATAATTGTTAATCTATTATTTAGTAGATTTAGGTTATTTTGTATGAAATTCACATTCTAATATTTTGCATTCCCTCATTAATTTATAGGTAAGTATTATTTGGTAGATTCAGGTTACTCGATGTCCATTAAAGGCTATTTGACACCTTTCAAAGGAGATAGATATCATTTTTCAGATTATGACAGAGGGAGAAGACGACCTACAACTACTAAGAAATTGTTCAATTATCGACATTTCTTTCTAAGAAATGTAATTGAGCTTAGCTTTGGAGCGTTAAAAGGCAGGGTCCCTATGCTTCGCTCGATGCCTCAATTCTCTCTTAGGTACCAAACAATGATAGTCATAGCTTGTTGTGGGATTCATAACTACATTTGAGATGAACAAGAAGCAGACGCATTGTTTGAATTCTATGGAAATGATGAATATCATAACCCTTCTTTGCAATCTATTGTTGGGGATGTTGTTGGTCCTTCTACAACACGCTCTCATGGTAGTCAACGGGATCGTGCAGAGAATGATGACCTAAGGAAACAAAATGCGAATCAGATGGCAAGAGAAAATGGTTACCCTACATTATGATTGTTATCTGTTTTTATTTCAACACTTGAAGTGTGGTTTTGTTTATCACAATGTATTTTGTGATTCCCATTACTCTGAAATTGAATGCGGTACTAGTGTGTTCACAAATTTATATTGAAAACTTTCACTCTTGACATCCATATTTCATCCACAAGTAATATAATCCTAATTATTATGGATTAATAATGAACATAATGGCATTTATGTAATTTTTTTGTCCAAAAGAAGTGATTTTGTAAAATGTTTACCGAACACTGTTTCTGTTTTTTTTTCTATTCGTGGAGCACTTCTGTAACAGTTTTACCAAACGTTGTTTCTCTTCCATGAGAGTATTCTCACAGCAAGGAATCAAAAAAGAACACTTCTATAAAAAGAACATTCTCCCAGAACGGAAGTGTTACCAAACAGGACCTAAGTCTCCGTGAATTGATATGAAACGTTGCACGAAGGTTATTAAAGAGGAATCCTCTTCAATATCGTTGGAGAGGTTCTGGAGCGACAAAGGTTTGGGAGCCTACAACCTTGCGACCACCTCCTACTCTGCCTGCTGCTCCGGAGGAAGCTGCAGTCATCTCCGGCAACCATTGCAGCTTTGGCGACATCCTTGTAGCAAGCAGACAGGTAAGTTCTTCTTCTTTTTTAAGAGTAAGTGGGTCCTTGTGTGATTACAGATAATAATATTTAAGTTTGTCATGGCTTTAATTCACTACTGAGTGTGGTTTTAACGTTCAGATCAGCACATGGAAGAGTTGTGTTCTGTCTTTGACACTTAAGTCATTGAGGTTCAAAATTCCAAATAAGTTTCCCAAATCGCAGGATAAAGGAATTACCAGATTTGAGAGATTTCAACCATCAGAATATCAACGAGTTGGATTTGGCCAATATGCTGGTCGAGTATGCTATTTAATAGAGAGAATATGATATCAAAATTTTGGAACAATCCAATGGCCAAATCCTAAGTTACTGAGGAATCCTATTGGAAGTAGGACAATGCCAGAACCAGAAATTGATAACAGAAATTAGAAAATGTAGAATATCAATGACAGTTCTTCTAAAGGCGGGAGTGGGGTTATTCTGTTCGATTGTTCAGGAGTCTTTATGGTAGCTCGTGGCAAGTCATCTTTTGGATGTTCGGCTTCTATGTTAGAGGCTTCAGCCATTCGCGATGCTGTTACTCTTGCCAGCAGTCTTCAACTATCTCAGTTGCAGATTTGTTCTAATTGTCTCCCGGTTGTCCTTGTGCTTCAGAGATCGTCATCCACATTGGATTGGGCATCACGGTTAGTAGTTGATGATATTTTAGTTCTTTGTAATACTTTCTCTTTTGTGTCTTTTTTGCATGTTCCCGAGACTGCGTTAAAGGGGCTCATGTCCTTGCTATAGGGACTTCTAGGTTTGATTTGTCTCATTTTTGGAGGTCTAACCAACTTCCTATCCTTGTAAATCTTTCAGCCGGCCAGAGTTTCTCTATTGTCGATTTCTTTTAATAAAATTTCTTCGTCTTTGACCAAAAAAAAAAAAGAATATCAATGACAGATGATCGGAAGTAGGACTAAAAGAAACTCAGCAGAAGCAACTCTAAGAAATTTAAAATTGAAACTCAAAAAGCAAGAATTAAAGTTTTAAGAAAGCATACCTGAAGTAGGAAACCTGAAAATCGACGGAAAAAAGAAACTTTGAAACAAAAAATTAGCGAGAACATAAGAATAAAACTACAACAGAACTCAGATGCTAATTGTAGTATAATAGACTAAAGAATAATGCAATAAGCAAACAGAATCAGAATCAGAATAAGGAAACTAGAGTTGCGCAAGAAGAAACTGACCTGATTGCAGAGGAAGAGTAGCTATGTCCACACTCTGTGAGCAGTTTACACTCGCAATTCCTTGCCTGTGTTCGGTGATGGTGATGGCGATGACGACGTTGGTTGTTTCGGAGATGGAAATGACGATGGCGATGGTGATGGCAACGTCGGTTGTTCAGTGATGGGAATGGCGATGGCAATTCTGTTTTCGGTTTTCACTTTTGAGAAGATGGTAATGGTTCATCGAAATGGGGGTAAATATGGAATAACACCTTCATATGGGTATTATGGGTATTTAGATTATATTTGGGCGATGACATCATCACTTAACTGTTCTCATCTAACGATAGGAATACGTTTGTAAGAATCTATCAAAACACAGGGGAGGTTTATAAAATAAATGAAATTCTAGGGGTAGTAAACGTAATTGTATGAAAACACAGGTGATAAACATAAATTTCTCTTTTTTTAATGACAAAAATAGTGTTTTGACCCTTTATAGACCTATATGACTCGATTTGTCCGATACATATTGATATCGATATCGGCGGCAAACGAACTGTTGCCTACTGTGAACTACATCCTTGATTCTATCAGGAACACAACCTCGTGACTGACCTTAACAATTTTACAATGGTTTGAGTAATCATGAATTCGTGATCGTTTGAGTATTTGTATCGGTCCAATTCCTAATCTATCCGTATGGGTAGATCAATACGGAATAAGTACATAAATATGTAAAAAAATTCCTTTTTGTTTTTGAAGAATACAGTAGTAAATCTATCCGATCCAGATCAGGATTGGTATTGGTATCGGTATCAGTAGCGGTCGAGAAGCGAGACTCGAGACCAATAATTTAGTATTAACAAACCGCAAAAAACAAGAGGAAAGGAGTGGAGGAGATTCGAACCCTAGGCGCTGTCCATCTTATAATCTCCTCAGAAAAATTTTTCAAGAGCAGTGATGCGGATTTGATCCTTGGATCTCTCGCCCCAAAACTCTCTCTGCGTGTTTTATTAGTTGCTGCTACTTTTGCTGCCATTAGTGGCTGTTCAAACCTCCCAATTCAACCACAGGTCTAGATCTTCCTCAACTGTAATTATCTCTTCTGTAACATTGAAACTACCTTTCTATACCTATTGATTTCTACAGCAGAAGAAGAAGCAGGTAACCTCCCACCCCCTTCCTCTCAGTTTTCCTGGCCCAGGTCCTCACTCTTAAAATTTTTTTTTCTTCTCTTCCATATCTTTGTTAGCCCCTAACATATTGAATTTTGGGATTTGGATTGAACTTCAACTACGTCTCACTTCCAGCAGTTCTATGCCGAATCTACACGATTACTTGGTCAGCGTTTATTTGCACGCCATTTTCTCCATAATTGAATCCAAAATCTATAATAGAGTAGACATTAACCTACGTGTCATCTTCTTTTGTATCATATGTTAATATTTCTATTCTTGTATATATAGATTCATCTCTTCTGTTACTCACCACCTCTCCCTTTTGGTATTTTATTTTTAGCAGATTGATAAACCATAAATATACGGGCCAATCCCGATCTACCACGTGGCATGGCAGGAAGAAGAGAACGACCCAGGCCCAACTACATTAAGACTCATCCTTGGCCCAAGAGGAAGAGACCCAGTAGGTCACTCAAGGACCAAGATCACTACATAGGTTAGCATGACGTCATCACAATGATCTACATCATCCTATCAGCAAAGGGATCTTATCCCAAAGAAGATGTATCTTATCCGTACTCAACCCTCAAGGATCCTATCCAACACGGAGGGAAGCACATGTCCATCTGCTAGGGAACACCTTCCCTACCCGGACTCTACCTCCCAAGAGGAGGTGGTCTATTACGTGATGGACTCTACTACCAAGGAGACTATCACCAACCTCTTAGACTCTCCACCACCATACACAACTATAAATACCCAGGTATTCTACCCCATTAACCCATCTTGAATTCCAACAATTCATCTGTTACTCAGAGAGACCTAACTTAGGCATCGGAGAGTCCTAGGCCGGAGCCACACCGGTTCTCCCTTGTCCCTGACGTCTTTTTGCAAGTTACAGCACTCGAAGGACCCACCAGCGATTTCTTGACGCAACAGATTGGCGCCATCTGTGGGAACGACGCTAGCCAACATATCTACTGGCTTGCTTCCTCAACTATTCAATGGCACCACTGGGTAAGAAGGCCGCTCCCTCTACCAATGATGCGAGGGAGAGGAATGGGTTACCTCCACCGGAGAGCTCTCATCGGAGAGCCAATGATCATGAATCCCAGGAGATGGAGAACCCAGAAAACGAGCATATCAACATAGTCAACCTCAATAATGAAGTAGCAGTGGAGGCAGTACCTGACCCGAACTTGCCAACAGCTGTAGGTCAGATCAATGACTTACAGCGACAGATCCTCCAGGACCAAAGACTCTATCGAGGCTATCCGAGGCAGCGGGCGATGTCCCGCAGTAGAAGGGCGTTGCCACCACCAAGGACAGAGCCAATCCCTCGACAAGAGCAAAACCCTAGGAGGTCACCCCTGGAGGGGAAGGATCTGAGAGACCTGCAAGGCGCGCTAGTTCAACTCACCAGCAAGGAGATCCTTCGCATCATCCCAAGAGAACGACGGATCTGCCGATTTGATCAGAACATGGGGTGTCACTGACACACCAGTCGGTGGAACCCAATCAGGATGGTTCGATCAAAAGGTCAGTGTTCCAAGGGCGACTAGGAGGAAGTCACACACCAAGGCGAATTCGAACCTATCGTGAAGAAAGTCCTTCACGTTCGCTTTAAGGCTCATCACGTTGTGACCACTCGCCATCACGTCAAAATTCACGGCTGGAGGAAACATCAAGGAGGGATTGAGAGCGGGTTCGCAGTGAACGTGCAACCAGGCGTGATGGATAGTCACGTGAGGAGGAGCTAGATAAAAGACTCCAAGAATTGGACGAGAAGTTGGAAGGGCTAAAGCAGCAGTCGAAAGGCGAAACACACTCCATACCAAGCCAACATCCATTCTCGGCAGAAATTATGGGTGCATCTCTCCCCTCCAGATTTAGGTTTCCTACCTTCGAGCTCTAAAATGGTACCACGGATCCCAATGACCACATCAACTACTTCAAAGGGATGATGACCCTATATGGGGGATCCGATGTGGTCTCCTATCGAGCATTCCCAGCATCCCTCAAGGGCGCAGCCACTTCATGATTCTTAAGGCTTAGGCCCCGATCGATAAGTTCATTCGTAGAACTCTGCGAGCAATTTGTCACCCACTTCCAAAACAGCATCAAGCAGAAGAAGACCATGGTCAATTTGCTGAATATGGTGCAAAATCCTAGGAAATCCCTTAGGAAATATGTCACTAGGTTCAAGAAAGAGTCCCTGGAGGTCCGAGACCTAGATGACCAGACCTAGCATGCAGCCTTGGCTGGAGGCATCAGAGACCTGAACTTGATCAAGGACCTAGCACGACATGAGACCAAGACGATGAAGGAGCTCCTAGAGCGGTGCAATGAGTTCGCCAACATGACCAAAGTACTACAAGCCCAAAAGAAAGTGATCGAGGCCAAACCACAGGAGAATAAAAGATCGGCGTCGGACGATCGCAAAGAAAGCAAACGGACAAAGACTGAGCTCCGCCCAGAGAGGTCTGATCGAGCTAGAAGCCCCAACTATACTCACCTGAACACCACAAGGTCACAGATCCTCATGCAGATCCAAGACCGTGGCTTGCCCAATTGGCCACGACCCATGCTTGTAGGACTCGAGAAGAGAAATCCAAATAAATATTATCTTCCACAAGGACACAAGACATGATACGGAGACTGCATCCAATTGAAGAGGGAGATAGAACAACTTGCAAAGGCGGGGAGCCTAAACAAATTTGTGAGAGGAGGACGAGAGGCCAATTCAGGCCAAGGAGGTAGAGACCGTGACCGAGAAAGAGAGGAGCCATGGCACAAAGAAAGAAGAACAGATCGGGGTCGAGAGAGGGACCGCCTGGAGGAAAGGAAGGATGGAGCGAGACCAAGCAACTACAGAGGAGCCCCGATCCTTACCATACTGGGAGGACTAGGGCAGGAGTCCACAACAAAGGCCAAAGCCCATGCTAAGTTCGTGGGAGTAGCAGAGATGCCGAGCAAAGTAGCCAAGACCGAGACAGTCATCTCCTTCTCGGACGCTGACCCAGAAGGATTGAGCCTGCCACATGAAGATGCCCTAGTAGTGCAGGTGGACATAGCTAATTGAACTATGCACAGGATGCTGGTGGACACCAGAGCATCACTGGACGTACTCTCATTGGAAGCCTACAGGCAGTTTGGGTTCAGCAACGATCAGCTCAAGCTAGAACTAACCCATCTCCACGGGTTCTTAGGTGCTATCGCCTCCATCAGAGGAATAATGGAACTGCCCGTCACTGTGAGAGAGCACCCTCGATAAATCATGATCATGGTTAACTTCATGGTTGTGAGGTCCATAATGTCCTTCAACGGCATTCTAGGGCGACCATCATTAACCGCTCTCAAGGGGATAGTCTCACCAATCCACCTGAAGGTGGAGTTCCCAACAGAGAATGGAGTGGGCGAGATTAGAGGAGACCAGAAGAAAGCTAGGGAGTGCTACACGATGTTCATCAAGAAGAACAATGGCAACGCTCGAGGGATGGCACTGTGTGTAGAGAACTTCATCAGCGACCAGAGAGACGACTAATGGAACAAAGAGGAAGGCCGGTGGAGGACCTCATCCCGTATCCTCTTAGCGAGGACAATGATGAGCACATTTATGTGTGAAATCTTAGGGCATAAAGCATACATTTTATTACATTGGGCAGAGTTACTCGGTGCTTTCTTTTGCTTTTCAGGTTGTAGGTGATTTCTTGTGAAAATGGAGGAGATGATGCTAAGGAAATGTTTTTAAGCTGTTTAAAGGTGTTAATGGCTTGGATGTGTAGCCCATCGAGTTAGCTTCATAACGGTTCACACGGCACATGATTCGAGTTGAAGCGAAGAAGTTACGGATGTTTCCGTAAGTAAGAAGAAGACGAAAAATGGTCTATAGGGGTTTATTTGTAATTATTGACAGTCGGCTGGGGATAAAGTGAAACGAAAGTTCAGATTGCAGGGGCCTTAACGCAATTATTAGAAGTTATATTTCTTGTACCCGAAAGATTCCATTTGGAGGGCTCGGACAGTCCAACTTCAACTTGAGATATCTTGGGCTCCGAACTCCAAATTGGACGAAATTTGGGTCTATTTTGGGTGATTCTTCGCAAGGAACACAATAGTGAGGCCTATATAAGCACCCCATGCTCCACGTTTCCTGAAGGACAGAATGGGTATTTTATTTATTCATGAAAGAATCCTAGTCATCACCCTTACTCTCTCTCTCTCCAACTTCTCAAGGGCACTTCTGAAATTCTACTTGGGATAGATTTATTTTGAAAGATATTCTCTCACCTATGGAAAGTTGAAAAATCAAAGACGTTTGATTTTATTGCTTGGAGAAGATATCTACAAAGAAAAGAAGCACTTGTTAGAATGGAAGTTTACTTTTCTGAAATAGAAGTACATGTAAACAATCTTCTCTTCTTCTTCTTTCTATTTTTTCTTTTTCTTAGGATTCAAGGCATTGTAAAAGAGGAAGGAGAAGAGAATATTCTCTTTCTTAGGGAATATTTCTCCTACACTTCCCTCTTCTCTCTTCTCTTCTCTTCCCCTATAAATACCCCTTGCCCTTTGGGTTGTAAGAAGTTAGTAGTTTTTTAGTTCAGTTTTTAGTTAGTTTCTAGTTCAATTTTAATTCAGTTTTTTAGTGTAATTTTTATTTCATTCACTTAATGAAATTTTCTTTTTTTCTATTTTTGGCTTAAGTTCTTAGTTTTGATTTCAAGTTCTTAGTTTTGATTTCATAAGTCTAGTTTAATGGTTGTAATAGTTTTAGTTTAAAGCTTCCTAGTCTAAGTTCCTATGTTGATGACAAGACATGGAGATTTAGAAGAGGAAGCCATGGTGAGTTTATCAAGTATTCAAGCACATCAAGGTATCTCATTCTCTAAACCCTTAATCTCATTCTCCTTTCCTCTATCTCTCTCTATCTTCTTCTTCTTCTCCCTCTATTTCTTTTATTTTTTTATATGGTTGTGGTATGTGGATGCACTTTTATTCCCTTATTTCTTTTTATGTGATTATGAAGTGTGGCTGCGTTTTTATTATTCCTTTCAATTCGCTTTAGTTTGATAGGTTAGATGCTCATGCGTTAGGACGTCAATTTAATCCCTTAATTTTGTTAGATGCTTATGAGTTAGGATGCATTAATTTTCATTAGTTTAATTAGTTTAATTTAACATTTTAATTTGGTCCACTTTGCATTACTTTTAAGTTAATTAAATAGAGTGGCGTATATCTCCTCGTGTTCGACCCGTAGCTACGATTGACCCGTACGCTTGCGGTATTATTTTAACTCAAACAAGTTTTTGGCGCCGTTGCGGGAGATTATTGACCACTTTATTTTTTTTATTTTTAAGTAATTCAAGTGCTTTAGTTTCTTCTCTTTCTCCTCTTTCTTTTTTTTTTTAAAAAAAAAATTTTGAAAACCTCCTCTTGTTTCTTTTTTGTTTCAATAGTGTGCGCCCAATCTAAAGTCCTTCATATGCCCAAACCCAACCAATCTTGGTGCCCCTTGATTCGTTGGGTGGTTTGGATTGGCATGTGACTTATCTTTGGAGGTGACCACTCTTGATAACAGAAAGCGACATAGTGAGAGCATTGGAAACATAAACGTATAGTAGTCCTCCACCCTACATCGAGAATCCATTTGGAATCGCCCGTAGGTGGCTCATGAAGACTATACGGGTTCCCTTGTCAACCTATATGGCAACCTTCTTTGGAACCATTGTTTCGATTTCGAGGGATAGATGCACTATCTACCTTGGGCTCCCTCTTATTTTTAGTATTTTTTTCTAGTCTTTTATTTTTCTTTAAATTTTTTTTTATGGGAGACCTCAATTTGGGATAGGTGGTTAATTTAGAATAATGGGAGATACACTTCCAAATAAGACTTTGGGGGAAAGATGGACCTATGCTAAGGCAACCATGATTTTGGAGGAAATGTTTAAACAAAGTTAGGGAAGCCAAAAGTAGTGAGAGAGAGAACAATTTTGCACCACCCCAAGACAATTTTGCTCCCCAACCCAACTATGGGCTTTGAAAATTTTGATTGGTCACTTCCCGCACAATCCATGTTATGGAAGGATGCCCTAATCTTTATGGGGGTAGCTATGGTGATGAGAATGTGAGTCCTCAATTTCAATACAATTCTTTTGGCACTTACAATCGGGGTGGAGTGATCATCCCCATTTTTTGTGGGATCAATGGAATAACCAAGTGGACCACCCAATTTCCTATATCATGGTCGGTTTGGTCCTCCAATGCCCAACCCTCCATTAAATCTCAATGGGCCACCTCTCCTTGAACCATATCACCAACCCCTTGAGTTTCGAACATGGGTGAGGAGGCCAGACAATGAGCTTGAGAAATACATAGACCTTCTCACAACAAGCCAAAATACCATGGAGAAGCAACTCTCTCAACCGATAACCATGGTACAAGAGGAGGAAACGGGACATTACCTAGTCATCCTAAACCGCCCCATCCCCAGCTTAATGATATTGAAAGTCCACCACCGGTTTGAGGTTAATGAGAGTCATTCCCAACAAGTCGCTTTTCATGATGATTTATTTGTTGAGATTGAGTCTCCTCAGAAATTAGTGAAGCGAGATTTGATGAGCTACCTGGGAAGTCCAACTTTTTCTAAAATTTTTTATTTTAGTGAGCCTAGTGTTTTTATTGATTTAGAATCAGATTTTCATGATAACATAGAAACCCGTGAAATTCGATCTCCCCCTCTCTCTTTGGAAAACTTAGATAATTGTCATTTTGAGGATTTCATTGTCTCACATGTTGATTTGTCCAAACCTCCTAGGTTTGACGATTTTATTGAGGAGGACAATGTTAGTCATAATGCCTTTCAAGCATATTTCCATGATCCTTATTTGGCAAACCAAGTTATGCAAAGAGCGGATAGTTGTATTGCCAGGATTGATTTGAGTAAACCTCCAATTTTTGATGATTATTTAGATGAGGTTATTCATAATCCTTTTATGCTTATTGTGATCCGTTTTTGATTGGTTTTTCAAAGAATGATAGGTGTTCTACATTGCAAACGGGAGAGGAGGGACGAATTTATGGCCGAGTTTTAATGCCTTCATTTTCCACTGTCCCATGAGGATAGATTTTTCTATTGAATATTTCTCGCTTGTTCTTAACTTCCATATTATTTCTCGCTTTACTAAAATTCATGGTCGAGTGTTTTCTGTCCAAGCTATTTCTCCATTTATGGCCATGGATTGAGATTTCGCTGTTGCTCCTAGCACTTTTTGTAAAGCTCATGACTCTTCATGATTCTCTTTGTTGATTATATCCGGTAAGCCCCTTCATCTCCTCCCTTGTCCTTATTCTTTCTTTTATGCATGCATTGAGGACACCGCATGAATTAAGTGTGGGGGGATGTTGGGCTTAATTGGTGAATTTTGATTGTGACAATAGTTTGATTTTGTGCATATGTCTCTTTGATTGCAAAGCGAGAGAAAGAGAGAATTAGGTATCCTAGCATGCGAAATAATAAAAATCCATTTTCAAGGACGGTAATTGGTTTGTATCCGGTGAGAGGGATTGAATTGAAAAATATGAGCGTTATTTCATTTGATGGCTAGATTCCTCTATGTGTTTTATGGACCCTTTGATCTTTTGGCTAGTAGTTGAGACCAATTTGTTTGTAGCAAGGCAAGGCATGAAAGTGGAAGTGAATGAAAAAAAGAAAAAGAAAAAAATAAGGAATAGAAAAGAAAGTGGAATTCCTTGGGACTAGACAGAGGAACTGTGCCTCATGAAGCGGGGTGACTTGATCGAAATTCCTTGGAAGGAAACTCAAAAAAAAACTCTTGCATCAATGTCTCAAAGTCTCTATGGATATATGCAAAAGCGGCTACCAAGTATTTGGGTGTCGGTGTATGCTCCACCATGTCATTCAGAGAACAATAGTGGAGTAGAAATAGAGTTTGTGGTTGAGAAAGAAAAAAACTTTTGCCTTAATGCCTGAAAAAAAAAAGTATGGTCAACAATACTCAATGCCTAAGTCTTTAGTTCCATCGATGCTATGGGGGTTTACTTGAAAGTGAGTAGTGTTCAAAATATGAGGAGATCCCTTGAACTTGTTGCATGCTTGTTACTTGAATTGATGTGGGGTGATAAAATTCAAGTGTGGGGGAACCTTTGGCTCCTTAATCTTTAGTTAAGTATTTCTTTGAGATTGTGTGCCCTATCTTACTTATGCCATGAGAAAAATTTACATCATTCTTTTTGATTTATTGAATTTTGGGTGTATATTCACTGCAAACACCCACGAGACACAACTCGTCCACTAGGGGTAACCTAGGGGTTGAAAGGCTTGTTGCACATGCTAAGTGCAACCGTGATTCCTACGAAAGTGAGTTAGGATTTTCTGCATTCTAGGTTAGAAAAACTTGTTTGAGTTAAAATAATACCGCAAGCGTACGGGTCAATCGTAGCTACGGGTCGAACACGAGGAGATATACGCCACTCTATTTAATTAACTTAAAAGTAATGCAAAGTGGACCAAATTAAAATGTTAAATTAAACTAATTAAACTAATGAAAATTAATGCATCCTAACTCATAAGCATCTAACAAAATTAAGGGATTAAATTGGCGTCCTAACGCATGAGCATCTAACCTATCAAACTAAAGCGAATTGAAAGGAATAATAAAACGCAGCCACACTTCATAATCACATAAAAAGAAATAAGGAATAAAAGTGCATCCACATACCACAACCATATAAAAAAATAAAAGAAATAGAGGGAGAAGAAGAAGAAGATAGAGAGAGATAGAGGAAAGGAGAATGAGATTAAGGGTTTAGAGAATGAGATACCTTGATGTGCTTGAATACTTGAATAAACTCACCATGGCTTCCTCTTCTAAATCTCCATGTCTTGTCATCAACATAGGAACTTAGACTAGGAAGCTTTAAACTAAAACTATTACAACCATTAAACTAGACTTATGAAATCAAAACTAAGAACTTGAAATCAAAACTAAGAACTTAAGCCAAAAATAGGAAAAAAGAGAAAATTTCATTAAGTGAATGAAATAAAAATTACACTAAAAAACTGAATTAAAATTGAACTAGAAACTAACTAAAAACTGAACTAAAAACTACTAACTTCTTACAACCCAAAGGGCAAGGGGTATTTATAGGGGAAGAGAAGAGAAGAGAGAAGAGGGAAGTGTAGGAGAAATATTCCCTAAGAAAAGAGAATATTCTCTTCTCCTTCCTCTTTTACAATGCCTTG
The DNA here is from genome assembly GCF_018873765.1 of Telopea speciosissima. Classification (NCBI taxonomy): domain Eukaryota; kingdom Viridiplantae; phylum Streptophyta; class Magnoliopsida; order Proteales; family Proteaceae; genus Telopea; species Telopea speciosissima. Next base: position 19,629,314 of record NC_057920.1, on the reverse strand, counting down.
AATCCTAAGAAAAAGAAAAAATAGAAAGAAGAAGAGAAGAAGATTGTTTACATGACCTTCATTTCTAGAAAAGTAAACTTCCAATTCTAACAAGTGCTTCCTTTTCTTTGTAGATATCTTCTCCAAGCAATAAAATCAAAACGTCTTTGATTTTTCAACTTTCCATAGGTGAGAGAATATCTTTCAAAATAAATCTATCCCAAGTAGAATTTCGAGAAGTGCCCTTGAGAAGTTGGAGGAGAGAGAGAGTAAGGGTGATGACTAGGATTCCTTCAAAAATAAATAAAATACCCATTCTGTCCTTCAGGAAACGTGGAGCATGGGGTGCTTATATAGGCCTCACCATTGTGTTCCTTGCGAAGAATCACCCAAAATAGACCCAAATTTCATCCAATTTGGAGTTTGGGAGCCCAAGATATCTTAAGTTGAAGTTGGACTGTCCAGAGCCCTCCAAATGGAATCTTTCGGGTACAAGAAATATAACTTCTAATAATTGCGTTAAGGCCCCTGCAATCTGAACTTTCGTTTCACTTTATCCCCAGCCGACTGTCAATAATTATAAATAAACCCCTATAGACCATTTTCGTGCTTAGCATTAAACATCCGTAACTTCTTCGTTTCAACTCGGAATCATGTGCCGTGTGAACCGTTACGAAGCTAACTCGATGGGCTACACATCCAAGCCATTAACACCTTTAAACAGCTTAAAAACATTTCCTTAGCATCATCTCCTCCATTTTCACAAGAAATCACCTACAACCTGAAAAGCACAAGAAAGCACCGAGTAACTCTGTCCAATGTAATAAAATGTATGCTTTATGCCCTAAGATTTCACACATAAATGTGCTCATCAGACAACCCCACCAAGGTAGTACAGGTTGGATCGCTGCTAGGCGAAGAACAGAAAAATAAGCTTGGGGAATTCCTCAAGGAGAACTCAAATGTCTTTGCATGGTCGATCTCGGACATGCCAGGCATACCTCGGCACATAGCCTAACACAAGCTGCACGTGGATCCAACTAGGAAGCCAATACAGCAAAAGAGGAGGAACTTTGCCCTTGACCGACAAGTAACAATCAAGGAAGAAGTCGAGAAGTTGAGCCATTCAGGGTTCATCAAAGAGGAGAAGTTCCCGAGCTGGCCCGCTAATGTGGTGATAGTACCAAAACCAAACAGAAGATGGAGGATGTGCGTCAATTACACCGATCTGACAAGGCATACCCAAAAGATGAATACCCCCTGCCAAGGATCGACTTGCTAATCGATGCCACCACAGACCATGAGATGCTAAGCTTCATGGACGTGTACTCCGGCTACAACTAGATCCTCATGAATGAGGAAGATGAGTCCTACACCGTATTCCAGATAGACAAGGAGAACTACTATTATCGAGTCATGCCGTTCGGGCTAAAGAACACAGGGGTGACCTATCAAAGAATGGTCAACAGGATGTTCGAGGAACAGATTGGGCGCAACATGGAGGTGTAAGTGGATGACATGCTTGTGAATAGCGTCAAGGTTGAGAAGCACCTAGCTGACCTAAGGGAAGTGTTCGGCGTACTAAGGAAGAACTAGATGAGGTCGAGCCTCATCAAGTGCGCCTTCGGCGTAACATCAGGGAAGTTCCTAGGCTTCATGGTCTCAATACGAGGAATAGAGGCCAATCCATCAAAGATCAGGGCCATCCAGGAGATGTCGCCACCCCGAACAGTCAGGGAGGTACAGAGGCTGAATGGAAGGGTCGCGGTCCTATCGAGGTTTGTGTCGCGGGCTGGGGACAAGTGTCTGCCATTCTTCAAGACATTAAAGAACCTCTGGAATCCTAAAGACTTCACATGGATGGAGGAGTGTCAAAGAGCCTTTGAGGAACTAAAAAGATATCTGGAGAGCCCACCACTGCTGGGACGACCGGAACCTAATGAGGAGTTACAACTCTATTTGGCTACCACCCCAGTTGCGGTAAGCGCAGTATTACTGAAGGAGGAAGGTAAACAGTAGAGACCTATCTACTACATCGGCCACGTGTTGATCAATGCAGAGACCAGGTACATCCCGATCGAGAAGTTAGCCTATGCACTCGTGATTGCAACAAGGAAGCTGAGGCCATACTTCCAGGCCCATACAATCATCGTGCTCAAGGACTTGATGTGTCAGGACGATTGATCACCTGGGCGGTAGAGTTGAGTGAGGACAACATCAAGTTCCAACCGCGAACGGCCATCGAAGGTCAAGACCTAGCAGACTTTGTCGTCGAGTGTACCCTATCGGAGGTCGAGCCAGAAGAAGCAGAACCTGACAAGCGTGATCAAGGATCATGGGAGATGTTCGTGGACAGTTTGAGTAACGCGGCAGGAAGCGGGGCTGGGTTCATACTCACTAGCCCCGAAGGTTTTTAGATCCAGTACGCCCTTTGATTCACCTTTCAGGCCTCTAATAATGAGGTAGAGTACGAGGCACTACTTGCTAGACTGCGAGTGGCCAAGGCCATCTAGATCACTCACCTAGCCATCCGAATCGACTCCCAACTCATTATAAACTAGGTGAACGGGGAGGATGAGATGAAAGATGAACGTATGGCAGCCTACCTGGCCCATGCTCGAGAGTTGATCGTGGAGTTCGTGAAGTTCGAGATGGTTCGAGTCCCGAGGATCGAGAACGTTGCAGTAGACGCCTTATCAAGGCTAGTAAATGATGAGCTTCAGAACTTGGCTAGTGCCATGTATGTTGAAATACTTCATGAGCCGACGTACTAGGAGAAACAAGTCAACGAGATCGAGGAGGGGCCAAGCTAGATGGACCCAATAGCCAACTACCTACAGAACGACACACTGTCAGAAGATAAGGTCGAGGCCAGGAAAGTAAGGATGCGGGCAGCAAAGTACATAGTCATCGACGGAGTGCTATACAAAAGGATGGTCACAGCCCCACTGCTTAGGTGTCTAGGACCCAAGGGAGCCAAATACGCCTTAGCGGAAGTTCACGAAGGAATATGCGAAAGTCATATGGGTGGGCGAGCACTAGCCTATAACGTCCTTCGCCAAGGGTTCTATTGGCCCCGGATGCAGGAGGAGGCCATAGAGTATGTTAAAGCCTGCGAGCAATGTCATTTGTTTGCCTTCGTGCCACACCAGCTAGCCACCAAATTGATCTCCATCCTCAACCCCATCCTGTTCGCCATGTGGGGTATGGACATCCTTGGAGACTTCACCCCCGCGGCCGGGAACAGAAACTACCTGGTGGTCGCCATTGATTACTTCACTAAGTGGGTCGAGGCTGAGCCGTTAGCAAAAATTATGGAAAAAGAAATGTAAAAATTTATTCAAGACAAGGTAATCTATAGGTTCGGGGTGCCCAAGATCGTCGTCACGGACAATGGGAAACAATTCAATAACCCTAAGTTCAAAGCTTTCTACCAGTCATACAACAATGACTATCGGCCTGTCTTCGTGGCTTACCCACAGGCCAATGGTCAGGTGGAGGTGACAAACAGAACACTGCTCGAGGGAATCAAGAAAAGGTTAGAAGGAGTAAAAGGGAAGTGGATTGAGGAGCTTCCTAGTGTCTTGTGGGAGTACAGAACAACAGTAAGGACCCCCCACAGGGGAGAACCCATTTTGGCTTGCATATGGTACCGAGGCCCTGGCACTAGTGGAAGTCCTAGCCATGTCCCACAGAGCCTTGTAGTTCAACGAGCGCACATATGATGATGGACTCAGGGCAAACTTGGAATTTTTAGACGAGGTTCGCGAGAAGGCACTACTTAAGAAGTGGCATACCAACAGAGAACGATCAAGTACTACAATGCAAGGGTTAAGGAGAGGCTGTTCTACCAGGGGGACCTAGTACTAAGGAGGGCTCGAGCATCACAGCCCAGGAAAGAAGGCAAGATGTCCGCAAATTGGGAAGGACCCTACATAGTTTCCAAGCAGATACGGCTAGGGACATACCGCTTGAAAACCCTAGGGGGCAAGAAGATAGATCGAGCATAGAACTCAGAGAACCTGAAGAAGTACTACCAGTAGGACATATGGCTTTCGGCCGTAGGTAGTTACAGTAGTCGTTTAACATTCTTTTTGGATTTAAAGTACCTTTTTTAAAGTTTTGAAGATTTTGAAGTAATAGAAGTTTGCTCTTGGCTACATCTATATATCTCTCCATAACCGGTCGAGCTTTCTCAAACACCAAGGCTGTATGCCACCAAGGCCATCGACCACGAGGCTCTACGCCACCAAGGCCATCAGCCACAAGGCTCTATGCCAACCAAGGCCATCGGCCACAAGGCTCTATGCCAACCAAGGCCATCTGCCACAAGGTTCTATGCCACCAAGGCCATTAGCCACGAGGCTCTATGCTAACCAAGGCCATCGGCCATGAGGTGCTATGCCACCAAGGCCATCGGCCATGAGGCTCCATGCCAACCAAGGCCATCGGCCACAAGGCTCTAGGCCACTAAGGCCCGCTAGCCATGAGGCGATATGCCACCAAGGCCTGCCGGCCACCAGATAGCGAAAAATAACATACAGATGGGCGAGCAAAAATAAAGTACAATAAAATAATAAAAATAAAAATTTTTTGCCATAGCCAAGAGACCGTGGACCCAAGGTTGACGGACCATGGGCGAATATGCGAAGGGTGAAGGACCATGGGCGAGCAAAAAAAAAATTTTTGGCCACGGCCAAGAGACCGTGGACCCAAGGGCGAGTAAGCAAAGGACCATGGGCGAGCAAAAGAAAAAACCAAAGGAAAAAAGATGGGGGATCCCACAGCCAAGATGGGAGAGACCAAAAGGAGATGGGAGAGAGACCAAAAACGGAAAAAAGATGGGGGATCCCACGACCAAAAAAGATGGGAGAGACCAAAAAGGAGATGGGAGAGAGACCAAAATAGAAAAAAAAAAGATGGGGGATCCCACGACCAAGATGGGAGAGACCAAAAAAGGAAAAAAGATGGGGGATCCCACGACCAAAAAAGATGGGGGATCCCACGGCCAAGATGGGAGAGACCAAAAAGGAGATGGGAGAGAGGCCAAAAAAGTAAAAAGTGTAGTGGGGAAGATTTGAACCCTTCACCTTCCCCACTCACTAGAAGAACTGCAAGGAATCTACCATGAAGATCAAGACCCATCCGACGATCAAGAAATACTTATCGTAGAGCTCCCCTAAGGAAGATTTATTCGCCATGGATCCCTCACCAACTAAGAGGCTACTCTCTTGATTACTTCATTCCAAGAGAGTGGGGGGCATGTGATAAACCATAAATATATGGGCCAATCTCGATCAACCACGTGGCACGACAAGAAGAAGAGAACGACCCAGGCCCAGCTACATTAAGACTCATCCTTGGCCCAAGAGGAAGAGACCTAGTAGGTCACTCAAGGACCAAGATCACTACACAGGTCAGCATGACGTCACCACAATGATCTACATCATCCTATCGGCAAAGGGATCTTATCCCAAAGAAGATGTATCTTATCCGTACTCAACCCTCAAGGATCCTATCCAACACGGAGGAAAGCACATGTCCAGCTGCTAGGGAACACCTTCCCTACCCGGACTCTACCTCCCAAGAGCAGGTGATCTACTACGTGTTGGACTCTACTACCAAGGAGACTATCACCAACCACCTAGACTCTCCACCACCATACACAGCTATAAATACCTAGGTATTCTACCCCATTAACCCATCTTGAATTCCAACAATTCATCTATTGCTTAGAGAGATCTAATGTAGGCATCGGAGAGTCCTAGGTCGGAGCCACACCGGTTCTCCCTTATCCCTGACATCCTTTTGCAGGTTGTGGCACCCAAAAGACCTACCGGCAATTTCTTGACGCAATGCAGATACTTCTAGCATTTTCTATTATTTTTTGTATTTGTGTTTGAGGAAAGATATTGGTAATTTTAATGCCTTCATTGCTTACTATTTTGCAGCATTTGTCCCAAATCTGGCAATGGTTGAGAGTATAGATAATGAGAAGGCAGACACCTAATGCACATTGTTAGAAGCATTAATCCTCTTGGGTCTCAATTTTCTTTTCTCTTTCTCTCTAATGTGTTGTGTGCTTGGTCTGGGTTGGGAGATTTGGTTACTTGTTTGGTAGAGGAAGAAGAAAAGATGAAATCGGGTTGGGAGATTTGGATGCTTGTTCGGCAGAGGAAGAAGAAGAGATGAAAACTATTTTAAAAAATTAGAGTTACCAAATGAATTTCTTATTCATGAAAAATTTTCAATGTTTTGCAACCAAAAATTTCAATTTCATGACCAAAAGTCTATTTGTTTATTTATTTCGAGAAATCAATGAAATTTCATAATTGAAATCATTACCAAAGAGGGCCTAAAAACCAAAGTGACAAAAGAAGAAGAGGAAGAAGCTTCTCTGTGTTATGGCTTCTCATTTGTAAAATTTTTAATGTTGGAAAGTGTTGCAATATTTGTTTTTTTATGGAAACAAACATTAGAAAACTTTTCAACATGTAAAATTTTACATTTACGAAGTAAAATTTATCGTGGAAAATTTTGTAGGTAAAATTTTATGCCAAAACAAATGGAGCAGTACGTAGAAAATGTTATGGTGATGTTGAGTGGACTGAAGTTGAAGCAACTATAGAGGTTGGCATAAGAGAAGTCTAGAGTAATGAAACCAATGTTGAGAATGAAAACTTTGCAAATGTAATCATTGCATCAGTAGGTATTGAAAATATTGTGTTTGAAAAAAATGAGGGTGTTGAGAAGGACACATTATTAGATGATCACATAGAAGAGTAGGTGGGTTTAGTGGGATTTTGACCAATCACAGTCCGACAACTCACATACTTTGATGTTTTCACCCCCTTCGGGGTGCGGAAACTCTATCGAGGACCAACCCTATTCAAGCATATACCCCACACAATAAATGTGTATTCAATAATGTTGATAGATATCAACCATTGGAACACCACGATTGCATGAAATACAAATGCAACAGTAAGTGCCTCTTAGATACAGAAAAAGAAACTATCAAAAATTTCCCATGTGAATATAATAGTGGTAAACTAAATTTGGAATTTTGATGGTTCAATTTTCAACACAATTGAGTGTCAACATTTATATTTCCATGCTAATCTTTATTGGGGAAATATACAATGCGGCAACCCTAGGATAGAATGCCCAAGTCTGTCCATAGTTGTGAACAAGTAACTATAAATATGGGCAATTGCATATTATCGAAATAATCACAACAAACACATGAATTTAGAATTATAATAATTAATTTCATCAATCAAATTAGATTTGATGGACACACATCAAATGTAAATAATCCAACACCCTGCAATTAATCTCCACCCCTACACCCACCTCTAGAACTTCCCAGCCCTTGCCCCACCCCTACAACTCTCAGCCATGGGCTTTGACAAACCAGATACAACGTTTAGAATATGAAGGCTTCTTCGCTTATGTATTCACTGTAGCAAAGTAACCCGACACTGCCATTCAGATTGCCCAAACATCCAACCACTGCAGCCAACTACACCTACCTCCATCCCCTCCGGTGAACAAGGAATCCTCTCTCAGCCTATGGGTGTCCCTTCCCCACCACGGCGACCAAGGAATACACTTCCCCTTTGTTCATAAATATCCTCCTAGGTTTTAGTATTTTTAAAAATACCCTTTGAGATTCCATTTCTATGACTAAGTGTCCAGGTAGCAGGAAAGTTCCTGCAATCTGGGTAGCAGCAAAAAATCTCTCTAGGATCTACAAAAACTGTTGATCCCAGGCTGACACTGAGAGGAGGGTGAATCAGTGTTCTTCAAAAATAATCTCTAAATTCCAACCTTATGTTGATGTCGATGGAGAAGACTTCAAGCAAACCTGATTGACCGGGGCAATCCCGTAATTACCAATCCCACAAAACACATGCACGTCCACCTCGCAACCACCGTGTGGCTAGGTCTACCAAACAGTGCACCCCACTCTGCAGATCAAACACACTCCAATATATGCAATGAAAGTAAAGCAGACAAGACACCAAATTTACGTGGTTCGGACAAACTGCCTATGTCCACAGAGCAATACCCTATCTAGGTTTCGTATATTGCTCAATACACTACTCAAATTTTGACTGCAACAACAACCCAAGAACTACAATCCCTGCATCGATTTGTGCAACAACACAAACGAGGACAACAACCCCTTCTCCAATCAAGCCTCAACTTGAATGGAATTACAATCCATCAATTGAGAGTACAAGAATGTAAAACCCCCCAATACAAGACCCAACATTAGGGTTTTCACATAGTCTAGGGTTCCAACAAAGTAAACAACCTAGAACATCAAAAAATAAGATTTTACACAATTAGATTACCTCTTACAAAGTAATCCCAACAACCATGAAGCCTTTGATGTATAGAAATCGTGTCTGTGTATGCTCCACTGCTCAAACCATTCTCAATATGGAGTCATCGAGCATAAACTAGTGCTTTCTTTAACTTTTCGTGGTCAGACGATGCTGCAACTGGTTCCAATGGCTTTCTCTCAAAAAAATACCCAATTTCAAAGAATAATTCATCCAATTTGGACTCTAGATGGCCAAGATACGACCTTCCAAGGTTGAATGCTCTAAAAATTAGTAACCAGTGGCAAATCTGTAAATAAAAAGATTCTTTGTGACAAACCGTGCATGAAAGGAAAATACGTCAGAGATTTTCACACTCTCTGCCTTCATTAGAAATGGGGGTGATGTCATGCCGACATAACACTCCATTACAAATTAATTATTTCATTTATTTCCTCCTTTTTTCTTTTTTCTTTTTTTTCTTTTAATGAACCAAATCTGATGCAAGATGTCGATCCGACACTCGAGGAGATTCTGGAGTAGTAACAAAACAATGGTAATCCACTGTTTAAAGAATCACACTAAAAATGTAAGCCAAAATTTTGGCCAAGTATATAAGCTTTTGCTTATTCCAGATTTGCTCCGTTTTCATGCGTCGACACAAAAACATCTGTAACTTTCTCGTCCAACACTGAAATGATGCAAAACCAATTGCGTTGGAACCGTGACTCGATGAATTTCATTTCTCATGAAGACCATTTCATGCAACATTACCATTAAACTTTCCAAAAATGACCTTTAAGTCACTGCCATTGCATGAACCTGTGAAATCACAACTTTAACAGTATGAAACCTTCACCTGCTGCTTTGCCCCTTTGCCAAACACTATATAAGGACTTAATATACTGTTAAATGGTGTTCTTCAAGTGCGGATACCCCTGTAACCATACCAAATGACCAAAATATCCTTATAGCTGTGTAGGTGATTGTTTGACCATTTCAGCTCTTCCAAACCACCAATAGCTACTGCCACAACACCACTATGACCAAATACGTTGCCAACAATGACAACAATATTCCCCACACTCCAATGGACTAACAATCTCCCCCTTTGGAATTGTTGGCAACATACTGCACAAAGTCATCCTGACTGTGTGATGCACTTCTCTCCCCCTTTGACAACAAGTACAAAGGGTACCGATGCTCCCCCTGCACGGAAGCTCCTCCTACTCTCCCTGCACATGTACCATCATCTATTGTGCTTGTGAAGTAATAACTTTAGGTTTGTCTTTGAGTGCTTCAAAGTTGTCATTGAGAAGTACCTCTTTCTTGCATATCATGCACATTTCTTCAAGACCTTTAGAATGTGCATAGAGATTACGAGCTCTCCTTGATCCTTGTGCCACAATCTTCCCATTCTTTGTCTTCTTGATCACACACCCATCTTTGGTGAATAGAACTTCATTGCCACTATCACATATCTGACTGACACTCAAGATGTTGTGTTTCAGTTCACTAACATACAAGGCATTATTAGAAGAAATATGTCCATTGTATAATCTGATTTTGCCTTTTCCTTCAACTCTAGCATCATCATTATTTCCAAATCTAACCGAGCCTTTTCCAACATGTTCCAGATTTAGAAATTTATCTTTATCACCTGTCATATGAGTAGAGCATCCGCTGTCAAGAATCCACAGTGATGGTTTATTGTGTGCCTGGAAAGCGGTTTGAACAATAAGTGAACTGTCACTGTCCCCTTTCTTCTTTTTCTCAACCCCAACTACCTTCTCTGCTATTGTGATGTGTTTCCTTCTTCTCTCTTCAACATCCACTTTTTGTTTTTGACCTTCCTTCTTTGGAGGATTCTTCTTCAGGTTTCTTCTAGACTGGCTCTGTGAGGGAAGTATGGTTTTGCAGTTCCTTGCCATGTGTCCTAGCCTATAGCACCTGTAGCATTCCACACTCTCCTCTCTAAGTGGAGCATACCTGTTCCTACTTATGAAATTTATAGGCTTGACCTATCTTTTGCATCTTGCCAACCTGTGCCCATAATCATTACACCCATAGCAATAACCATTAAAGTAGCTCTGTCCCTGTCTTGAATATCTCTCAAAGTTTTTGGGCTTTTGATGACTCACTGTGGTGAATCCATCTCTATCAACTTTCTTCTTAGTAAACTTTTCAACATTAGAGTTCTTCGGTTTTTCACTAACGAATCTCGCCGGATTCCCAGCAGTGCCCTTACCTTTAGTCTTCTCACTTCCAGATGAACTTCCTTCAAAACCAAGACCAAACTTTAGTTGTGGTGACCTCTGAAAGCTAAGGACCTCGTCAAGTAAATTTTCCTGTCCTTTGTTAGATGGTGGATGGTCTGTCTCAATCACCTGTGTACTCACTTCCTTGTCTTTTCTCTTCAATAAAGTAACTGATGGGGTTATAGGAGTTGGATCATCATTCTTCTTTAGCTTCTCAATCTCTATCCTCAACATAACAATTTGTTCCTCCAATTTGTTGTATTCTTCTATATTAAATGAAAGATTGCTATTAATATCATCAGTTATCTTCTCTGTCTCCACAATGGTAAGCTTTAGTTGACTGATCAATTCATCTTGTTCTTCAAGCTGTTTTTTAAACTTCTTGCTCTTCTTTCTCTCCACCTTAAGTTCTTTTAATTCAGAGTATAATTTAGCTTCAAGGTCATATTCACCCTCAGACTCTGCCTCTTCATCAGATTTTCAACTATTTTATTTTGACTTTTGCTTCCAAATGCCATGAAAAGTGTCTCATATTCTTCATTATCTAAATTTTCACCTTCTGATGTTTCTTCTGAAGAGGTGTTGCTCTTTTTTGAAATTAAGCTTTTTTCCTGTAGTTGCCTTTTTTAGGAACAACCTTCTCCTTACCTTTCTTGGTTTTACTTTCATGGATATCTTCATCTGAATCATGTCTTACCTTTCTCTGGACACTTCACTGTAAAATGACCAATGCCTCCACAGTTGAAGCATTTTAAGGAAAGTTTTCATTTGTATTTTCGTCTTCCCTTCTTGAACTTCCTTGCAAGATAAGCTATCAACTCATCGTCAGAATCATCTAAGTTACTTTCTTGCTTAATTTTCAATTTCTTCATGGCCTTGAATGCAGCTTCCTTTTCGGTAGGTTTTACCTTCACCATCCTCATCTCATATGCTGTCAGTGTGCCGTGCAATTCATCTAAACTCATGAAATTCAAATCTTTTGATTCTTCTATTGCAGACACTTTGGGGTTGTAGAGATCTGGTAAGACCTTAAAATTTTCTTCACCACCACTACATCAGTGACTTGCTCACCTAGCCCTCTGATAGAGCTAATAATTTCATTTACTCTGTTTATATAAAATTCATTTGTCTCTTCTTCTGGCATTTTTAGGCTTTCAAATTGATTTCTGAAATGTTAGAGCTTGGCCTCTTTAATCTTGTCATCCCCTTCATGGATGTCTTTCAATTTGTCCCAAACTTGTCTAGCTGTCTCACATCCAGACACTCTTGCCAATTCTTGGTCTGTCAAGGCACTCAACAGTGCACTTCTGGCCTTATTCTCATATTCATACTTTTTCAACTCTATTGCATCTGCAATGTCCTCTGTAGAAATGATGTAACCTGTCTGCACAATCTTCCATAGAGGATATCCCTGTGATTTCAAGTACGCCTCCATCTGAATTTTCCAAAAGCTATAATTGGAGCCATAAAAAATCAGAATCTTCCCGTACTTGCTTTTTTCCTTTACTGGTGTTTGCCATCACTATCAAATCTCAATGTCCAACCTACAACTGTTAAGTTTTCTTCCTTGGGAACCTAGCTCTGATACCACTTGTTGATCCCAGGTTGACACTGAGAGGGGGGGTGAATCATGTTCTTCAAAAATAATCCCTAAATTCTAACCCTATGTTGATGTCGATGGTGAAGACTTCAAGTAAACCTGATTAGCCAGGGCAATCCCGTAATTACAAATCCCACAACACACATGCATGTCCACCTCGCAACCACTATGTGGCCAGGTCTACTAGACAGTGTACCCCACTCTACAGATCAAACACACTCCAATATATGCAATGAAAGTAAAGCAGAAAAGACACCAAATTTACGTGGTTCGACCAAACTGTCTACGTCTACGGAGCAATACCTTATCCAGGGTTTCGTACATTGCTCAATACACTATTCAAATTTTAACTACAACAACAACCCAGGAACTACAATCCTTGCTTCGGTTTGTGCAACAACACAAATGAGGGCAACAACCCCTTCTCCAATCAAGCCTCAACTTGAATGGAATTATAATCCATCAATTGAGAGTACAAGAATGTAAAACCCCCCAATACAAGGCCCAACATTAGGGTTTTCACACAGTCTAGGGTTCCAACAAAGTAAACAACCTAGAACATCAAAAAATAGGATTTTATAGAATTGGATTACCTCTTACAAAGTAATCCCAACAACCATGAAGCCTCTGATGCATAGGAATCGTGTGTACACTCCATTGCTCAAACCATCCTTAATATGGAGTCATCGAGCATAAACTAGTGATTTCTTCAACTTTTCGTGGTTAGACGATGCTGCAACTGGTTCCAATGGCTTCCTCTCGAAAAAATACCCAATTTAAAAAAAAATTGTCCAATTTGGACTCCAAATAACCAAGATACGACCTTTCAAAGTTGAATGCTCCAAAAATTGGTTACTAGTGGCAAATTCATAAATAAAAAGATTCTTCGTGACAAACCGTGCACAAAAGAAAAACGCATCAGAGATTTTCACACTCTTTACCTTCATTAGAAATGGGGGTGATGTCATGCCGACATAACATTCCATTACAAATTAATTATTTTCTTTATTTCCTCCTTTTTCTTTTTCTTTTTTTTTTTCTTTTAATGAACCAAATCTGACCAAGATGCTGATCCGACGCTTGAGGAGATTCTGGAGTTTTAACAAAACAATGATAATCCACTATTTACAAAATCACACTAAAAATGTAAGCCAAAATTTTGGCTAAGTATATAAGCTTTTGCCTATTCCAGATTTGCTCCGTTTTCGTGCGTCGACACGAAAACATCTGTAACCTTCTTGTCCAACATTGCAATGATGCGAGACCAATTGCGTTGGAACTGTAACTTGACGAAATTCATTTCTCATGAAGACCACTTCACCCATAATTGCCATTAAACTTTCCAAAAATGACCTTAAAGTCACTGTCATTGCATGAACCTGTGAAATCAGAACTTTAACAGTATGAAACCTTCACCTGCTGCTTCGCCCCTTTGCCAAACACTATATAAAGACTTAATATACTGTTAAATGGTGTTCTTCAAGTGCGGGTACCCCTGTAACCCTACCAAATGACCAAAATACCCTTATAGTTATGTAGGTAACTGTTTGACCATTTCAGCTCTTCCAAACCACCAATAGCTACTGCCACAACACCACTATGATAAAATACGTTGCCAACAATGGCAACAACATTCCACACACTCCAATGGACTAACAAAAACAATTAGGAAACTTCACAGAAATGGAGGCTCGCTTTCGATTGATATTCTTTCTCAGTATGTATTTGTTCCAACTCCAATACTGTATAAATAGGAGTCTTTTCGATAACCATTGGAGAGCACAATGAAACTTTCCCCAATTGTGGAATCGCCCTCCTATTTTCACTCTCCAATCCATTATGGACTCTTGAACGAGTCTTTAGGATAAATATGAGGCTACGTGGCCACCTCATCTAAGATCTCCCACTTGGCCATGTTGGCCGAATACATGTTTTTAGTTCCCATTTCAGGAATATCTGTCATAACATTTCCATTTTCGTTCCCATTTCCAGGAACAATCATTGTATTCTAAGTTCCCATTTTCCAGGAACAATCCATCATGACATTTTCGTTCCCATTTCTAGGAACAATCATTAAAAGATTTATGTTGTCACTTCAAGTCCTAAATAATTCTCAATATTTAGTTCCAATTCCAGACTTAGATTGTTCTAAGTCGCATTAAGTTCACATGCTTAATGTAGGCTTCCGCATGAATTTTCTTTGTGAGGGGATCAGCTACCATGTCGCTCGTAGGTATATAGGTTACTTTAATTTCACATTTATCTACTATATCTTGTATATAGTGGTATTGTATTTTTATATATTTTCCCTTCGAGCTAGTTGCACCACTGTATATCAAGCTTATTGCCGCTTGATTATCACAGAATTCTCTTTATGAGGGGATCAGCTACCATGTCGCTCGTAGGTATATAGGTTACTTTAATTTCACATTTTTCACTATATCTCATATATAGTGATTTCTACATATTTTTCCTTCGAGCTATTTACACCACTGTGTATCAAGTTTATTGTTGCCTGATTATCACAGAATATTTTTACTTGTCCATTTATAAGACCCAGCCCAAATTCCATTAAAAACCGTCTTATCCAGACTGTATGAGTAGTTGCCATACTACAAGCAATGTACTCAACTTCTTGTGTGTGCCTTGTAACAAACCCTTTTTTCTTGCCACCCCAAAAAACAGCTGCACCTCCAAATATAAATACATGAGCAGAGGTGGATTTACAGTCATCTCTGTCCCCTCCAAAGTCCGCATCAGAGTATCCAATGACCTCAAGTTTTTCCATTTGAAAACATAATCTCAAGTGTTTAGTTCCTTTGATGTACTTCATAATCCTCTTCACCGATTCCCAATGGGCTGAACTGGGATTACTTTGGTATCTACTTATCAATCCGACTGGATAAGCCAAATCCGATCATGTACACAACATGGTTTACATCAAACTACCTATTGCCTGAGCATAAGGTATATTTAATTTTTCTTATCCTTGAGGGCATTGACTTTTCGACAAAGCCTTTCCCATAACAATTGGAGTTGATGAGGGATTGCTATTCTGCATTCTGAATCTTTTCAACACAGAACTCAAATATTTTTCCTGACTCAAACACAATTTACGTTGTGTCCTGTCTCTAGAGATTTGAATTCCTAAGATATATGACACTTTCCCCATGTCCTTCATTTCAAATCTGCTATTAAGCTCATACTTAGTCTTATTTAACATTTCAATATTATTTTCAGCTAAAGGTATGTCATTAATATATAAGGAGAGAATAATAAAACTACTTCCACTTTTCAAGATATATACACAATTGTCCAACTTGTTAGCCACGAATCCTAATTTAAGGATCATTTTATGGAATATCAAGTATCACTTTTGTGATGACTATTTTAAATTGTACAAAGACTTTTTAAGTCTACATACTTTATCTTCATGTTCCACTACCTGAAAACCCTCGGGTTATCGTATGTATATGGTCTCTTCCAACTCACCATTTAGAAAGGCGGTTTTCACGTCCATCTAAAATGATTCTAAGTCCAGATGTGCAACTACAACTAATATCAATCTAATAGAGGTAAATTTGGCTACCGGTGAGTAAGTTTTCTGGTAGTCTATTCCTCCTTTTAGGTGTAACCTTTTGCAACTAACGGGCCTTGAATTTATCAACAGACCCATCTACTTTGTACTTTTTCTTAAGCATCCATTTGTAACCTATTGCATTTCTACCCTTTGGTAGATCACAAAGTTCTCATACTTGATTCTTTGTGATAGAATCAATTTTCTCCCGCATGGCATTTAACCATTCACCTGATTCTTGCGAATTAATCGCTTTGCTATAGGTTATGGGATCGACTACTTTTTCTAAATCCTCGTGAACTGTATGACAAGATAGTTCACATAAATAAAAATAGTAGTCATCTAAATAAGTAGGGTGTGTTTTTGTTTTTTTACTCCCACTTACCCTAGGTTCTGGGTCATGTCCTAGAGGATCAACTTGATCTTCAGGAACATAGGTTCCTTTGATAAAAAATTCTTGGTTCCTCTTGAGGATCAATACTATAGTCATCATCAATAACTTGCAGGGATTCTGTATCCTCTTATTGCGGTTCCTCTTCTAGTTTCTCTAAAAATTTTGCCTCATGACTCTCAATGACCCCTTTTTCAGGGTGATAAAACCTATACCCTTTTGATCCTTTCAGATATCCTATGAATTTGCATCTGATCATTCTAGAATCCAACTTGTTTCTATATGGCTCAGGTATTAGTACATGGGCTACTAATCTCCACTTCCTTAGATTTTCTAAGTTTGGTTTCCTACCTGTCCATAGTTCATAGGGTGTAGACTCAACAGACTTAGTGAAAATTCTGTTTAGAATATAATTTACTATGAATATGGTTGCTCCCCAAAATTTCTTGTAAAGAGAAGAATGTGATAATATACAACGTACCACATTAAGCAATGTTCTATTCCTTCTTTCAGTCACATCATTCTGTTGTGGTGTGAAAGACATAGCCTTTTGTTTAATGATTCCATGTTCCTCATAGAAATTTTCAAATTCAATGGAGTTGTACTCTCCACCACAATCGGTTAGAACCTTAATGTTTCTTCCCAACTAATTTTTCACTTCAGTTCTATAGCATCTGAAGCATTTGCTTCAGACGCTTCAGATTTTCTACTTAGTAAATAAATGTACCAATATTTGAAAAAATCATCAGTAAATATGATAAAGTAAGTCTTTCCAGTATGGGTACCCACATTGAGCGGTCCACAAATGTCAGAATGTACCACTCCAAGGAGTTCCATTGCCTTTACTCCAACTGAAAAAGATTTTCTAGTCATCTTACCAGATAAACAATGTTTACATGCATCATATTCTATTTTAGTTAGCCAAGGAACTAACCCCAATTTCATTATTTGTTCCATTTTTTTAATTCCACGGTGTCCTAATCTCATATATCAAATGTATGAATCAACCACATTTGCAATGTCAATATAAATTAAAGAACTAGATTCATTTCCATTAATGTTGGTGGTTACATTATGAGCATTGTCTACAGTGGAAAGCAAAAATAAATCACGCTTAGAGACAAATTGTCCTGAAGCAAAAATACGACCATGTCGTCCAATAGTGACCTCAGCTCCTATGAAGCGCACATCAAGACCCTTCCTAACAAGGGCATGTACAGATATTAAGTTCCAGTGCATGTCAGGAGCATAAATTACATCTCTGAGATGAAAATTAGCCTTCCAAAGGTCCAACACGTAGTCTGCAATACCTCGTACTTCGCTATACAAGTTGTTTCCCATGAAGATTTTGTGGTTTCCAGGTACAAGAGGCTTCATCTCTTGTTGTACTCATGTAGTCCTTGCTATGTGACGAGTTGCACTTGAGTCGATCTACCACCCCTCATATTGTTCCCCAGACAAATTGCACTCAACTGTGCCAATGAACTCTTTTTGTTGAGTGTTGGATGAGGATCCAGGTGCAGGATTTCCTTTGTTATTCTTCTTAGGATTAAGGCAGTTAGCTCTAAAATGGCCAAAATTTCCACAATTGTGCCATGCTCCAAGTCGTATCTTTTGAAAGTTCTTAGGCTTCCATTTATCCTTCCCCTTAAACCTAGTAGGATTAGTGTTGGGGTGGAGCTGGTTGGTACTGGGGCGGTACTGGTGCTAATGTGCTAGTGCTTCTACCTGTCCAGGCTCAAACTCAGCTGGGTTGAGTTACCATGCACTCTTGGAAGAACTGTAGCTATTGGGGAAGCTTCTTAAGAGTGAGATTTTCCCCTAGGAATCTTAGTGCAGTTTGAGCCATCGCCCAAGAAGGGGGCAAACTGTTGATGATCATGGATACTTGGTGGTTATTTGACACATTCGATCCTGCATCATCCAAGTCTTGAGCCATTACAAACATCTTGTTGATGTAATTCACAACATCCTCACCATCAGCCATTCTACAACTATTATATCTTTGAGTCTATAGCTGAGTGTGAGTTTCAATTTTTACATCACATTTGGCTTTCACAGCATCCAACACTGCTTTGGTCGACTTGTGGTTGTTAAACACCTTCATCACATGATCTTCCATCTTCAAGAGGATCATGCTACGGGCTCTCTTATCATCTTCAGCCCATTTTTTCACAGCTTTAATCTCTGTAATGGTGGAATTATCCCCAACCACAGGTTTCAATTCCAGAACATGGTCCAACTTCTTATATATTAGTATATAATTGGTTTTCATGTTCCATGTATCATAATTGGACCCATTCAGTTTCTCAGGATGTTGATTTCTTGTGCTAAAGGTATTCCGGCCATGATGATGAAGTACTGATAAAATAGATAAATAAATTGGTTCAGATTTCTATGCTACTTCTTTTCCCTCACATACATTTTAAAAAAAAATATCAATAGATATTCTGTAAACTTAATTAAAAAAAAAATTAATATTAAATTATGCTAGTCTAATTTTAATGCTAGTGAAAATAGGAGGGCGATTCCACGATTGAGGAAAGTACTGTTGTGCTCTCCAACGGTTATCTAAAAGACTCCTATTTTTACAGTATTGGAGTTGGAACAAATACATACTGAGAAAGAATATCAATCGTAAGCGGAGCCCCCATTTCTGTGAAGTTTCCTAATCGTTTTTGTAGATCCTAGATTGGTATCAGAGCTGCAGAAACCCCTGCTGCGGTTCCAAGCTTCATTGGATCTTGTCGCGATCTACAGCAAGGACTCGATTGAGTGGCCCAAAACCCGTTCTCCATTCTCAACCAGACTCTACAACTGAGAAGAAACTGCAGACTTCAACTCTTCTTGGGTTGTCTGCAACCTGAAACTGCAACTTGCACTTCTCCGTTGCCAACCGCTACTGCTCAAAGTGATCAATACAGACGGTTGCTTGGCTCCCGTCGCGACCTACGTCCATAACTCTTTTTTTTTTGTTGCAAAAACTTCAGTCAAGAAAAATCCCTGCTACAACTTCAACTTGCCAAACGAGCCTACATAGACAATTTTTTTTTTCTTTTGATTCTGTAATTAGCATAATCCAGGAGTTTTTGGCTACCAACACCACAAGGCAGAGAGAGAGACTTGAAAGAGAAGATAAAACTATCTTGCCTTATTGCACGGCCTCTTGATCGTCTCATCTTATTTGGAAAGTAATTTTGAACACCATTACTAACTGATCTCTGTTATCAGAAAGGTAAGTATCGTTTTACATTTTTAGGAGAATGTTTTCTGTGCCGGGGGCACAGGCTACACCCAGACACATGGGCGTGGGCAAAATGACCACTCTACCCCACTGAATGGTAGGTCCATGTGTCTGGGCGCAAGCTGCGCTGCAACACAGAGAACATCAACCCTAAATTTTTTTATATATATGATACTCACCATCATAATTACCCTACATTGATTTAAGAGAAAGCATTTAGAAAGGTTTTATATAATATTATAAAAGAAAAGATGAGAATACGATTGTGAGTTGTGTTCAATTCATGAATTGTTTATGTTAAAACTTTTGAACAGATTTGTCAATATTCATTTAATGTATATGCCTCGCTGAATGTGCCGTGTTATTTATATATATTTTTTAATGCATTGATTGCATTTCCCACAATAGGTAGAAAAGACATTTTGATTTGTCATTGAGACTTTTGAAAACTATTGTGAATCAAGTCTTATTTTTTAATGAATGCATTGAATGCTTGAATAGTAGACAAGGCATTTTATTTTTAATCTTTATATACATTGATGCATTTATGCAATTGTTAGCAAGGACTCTTGAAATTGTTCGATTCTGATCTTTCTTTGTTTATCTACTCCTTATAAGAATATTTTATTCTAATAAAGTACAATTTAGATAACCGTTGGAGAGTACAACGCCACCTTTCTCAATCATGGAATCGTTCTCCTAGTTTCACTCTCTAGTCCATTATGGACTCTTGAACGAGTCTTTGAGGATAAATATGAGACTACGTGGTCACCTCATCTAACAATCTCCCTCCCCCTGCTTATCCAACTACAGGAGTACTCCATCTATACTTGTATTATTCTGTTCTATATTGAATTTTGATTGCACATATTTTTTCTACGGAAAGAACAACACAGTATATTGAAATTGATATTTGAGAGTTACTGAATGCCC
Source organism: Telopea speciosissima (assembly GCF_018873765.1). Taxonomy (NCBI): domain Eukaryota; kingdom Viridiplantae; phylum Streptophyta; class Magnoliopsida; order Proteales; family Proteaceae; genus Telopea; species Telopea speciosissima. The sequence continues at coordinate 19,608,999 of NC_057920.1, read as the reverse complement.
ATTAGCCTATGAGTTCGGTTCCTCTGCATGTATCAACTGGTGAACATATATGTGAGAGCCAATAACTTGTCCTAATTTTACCATTTACAAGTAGAGAAGGGGTTTTTATGAAAACAAAATTAAAATCTGATTGATTCTGAGATGTACGTTCACCTATTCATACGATGATCCGTTCTCTCAAACTATCCTTTAGAAAAGGGACCTCAGCTGTGAGTGATTATTTTTCAAATCATGTATATATATATAGTAGAGAAGTAAAAAAGAGTACTAACATGAATGAATGCGGAGTCATGACATCCAATTAGAAGTTTAATTAGAACGATGGTCACGCTAAGGGCGGCCTTTCCAGACTCAAGAAGAGAGCCAAGTGTGTAAACAAGTCCCTAGCTTTCTCGGATTCTGGTTCGTGGAGAAAGAAGACGTGGTTCTCCTCTTCTGTCTCTGTAATCTCCACAACTCCCATCCACCCGCACCTGGCCAATACTTCATAGTAAAGCCACCCTCTATCTCTCAAAATATCCTTCTCAGCCACAAACACAAGCACACGAGTGCATCCAAGCCCCACCAGGCTCGGACCGTCGGCTGCCACCGGGTTGATCCTTGGGTCATCATTGTCCGGGCTCGATGGGCACGCATAAGGCCAGATCCGGTCCACAAACACCTTTTTGTTGGGCTGTGTAGACTCGGACCCTATGGGCTCTGACCCCCAGAAAAAAGGGTGGAGCAGAGCAAGTCCAAGAAATTCCACACCCAGCTCGGCCTTCACTCTCATAGCCAAGTCGTGGGCGATAGTGGCACCAGCACTGTCACCAGCCAAGAAAACCCGGTCGAAGTCTGCGTGGTTCGTCAGCCATGGTTCGGTCTGGTCCTCCTCATCTCTCTGACACGAAGAGTGGGAAAGAGCCCATTGAAGGGCAGCCCAAGAATCGTCATAGCATACTGGGATGGGATGCTCTGGGGCAAGTCTATAGTCTACAGAGACAGCGATAACGTTTGCCTCAGCGACTATGAAGTTCAAGAGGTGGTGGTATTTGGAAGTGAAGGCAGAGCCAACGCAGAAGCCTCCGCCGTGGATGAAGATGAGTAAGGGAAGCTTCTTGTGGTTGATGTGGGTGAGGTTGGGGAGGTAGAGACGGGCGGAGACGCCGGAGTTTGGTAAAATTACGACGTCTTTGGATGAAACACCAGTTTGGGGATCGAGGGAGGGTGGAATAAAATTGGTGTGTACAAGCCTTTCTACGCGTCCGCCTTTGTATACCCGAACGTAGGGAAGGAATTCATGGTCTATCTCGTTTTCAGGCTCGCTTGATTCCATTGCAGATATGCGAGAGAGCGAGAGAGCGAGAGAGCGAGAGAGAGAGGGGGATGGAAAGAAGGAATAAGGATAGCTTGTCGTTCCACTGCCTTGCGTTTTTTATGGAAGATTTAGTTTTGGCTGGATTCATGCATTATTGCGTAAAATTAGGCTAGTACAGCCTGCTCCTTAAACCACACCCCCCCCCCCCCCCCCTCCTCCCCCAAAATAATTGATACAAAGGGGAAATGGCTCTCTGAGTCAAATCTAGATCAGCTACCCACATTGGGATGGGTGGGGACAGATCTCAGCCCAAGGCGTTCATCATGCTTCCTCACATGAATTATTTTATTAATTTTTTAGGTTGTTATACATGTAACAAAGGGGTGGGTTATGTTTGGAAAAATAACAAAATGGTGAAATAACTAATACACATATGAGATATTGAAGGTTCAATTACATGGGACAATTAAGACATTTCATTTTCTTTTATTAAAATCTTGTAAAGTAACATTTAAATGGCATTTTTGTCTTTTCCTTACGTACTCCCTCTCTCTCTCTCTTGCTTCAGGCAGGGATCGAGCTCTCATTGAAACGGCTCTCTGCTGCTACAACAACCCTAAGTCATAACCCACAAGTCGAATGCAGAACAAGTCGCCATCAAGACCAATTCCTACACGCCTCAAGCTATTCAAAATTTCCCCTTTTTCCAATTTTTGGTAGGGGAAAAAAAGGCAATTCATCGTAAACAGAAAACTTCTCATCTCAATAATTTAATCACAAAGCATTCCCAAAATGCAATTGAACGAGAACCTCAACCAAATCGTAGCTTCAAGTAGCCAACAACAATCAACCGAAACAGAAAAAGAATAACTCTTTTTGGGAGGGGGGGAGGTGCCAAGAAGAAGAACTACCGATGGGGGAAAAGATCCCGAATCAAGTACTGTAAGATGCTCTACTAGGGGCAAATCCCTTTGAAAAAATAGAGCACCCAAAGGCTGTAACCCGTCTACAAGGGGCACGGTTCACTTGTTTGCCTTGTTGCTGGTGTTTTTGATAGCCAGTGATGTATTTTTCGGCCAACAACCAAACCGGATCGGTATCCTCTCCCGTTACTGCATGGTGCAGTAATGCATCGTGCGGCAACTGCAGAGGCCATGTGCACCATGTGGGGCCTGCTGTGCCACATGGCCTCTGCAGCGCTATGTTAGAAAAGGAAAGCCAATGGGGGAATATTGAATATTCCACCCAAGATTGGATTCCCCTAACAATGCATATCTTTCCTTGTGGGAAAAGATTAGATAGGCTAGCAATTGAGTTCCATTAGGAAACTCAATATGCTTTACCTATGTGAGCTACCATTTTGGGATGAAGTGAGGAGCAATTCATATTTAATTTTGGGATTGCAAAATCACACACAAGGAATGCACAAGGCACCCAAATGTGGAGCTCTCCCTCTCCCTCCTAAACCGTTTTCTCCTTCCCCTCTCTTAGTGTTTGATCTTAGAGATAGTCCAAGCTTTTGTGCTCTTGGAAGTGTGAAAGAGATAGCTTGACCGTGGGAACGCAAAGCTTGCGTGGTGCGTGGAACGATCGAGAAAGGGCTATCATCGATTGGAGGTCGTGCACTTGTGAGGCTTAGGTAATAATCAATCCCTGATTTGTTCTGTTATTTGAATGACTTCTCCATCAATACTGTGATCTTGTTTATGCTTCCGTTGCGATCGCACTTGCGATGCCTTCAATGGTATCAGAGCCTCTTTATCGATGGGGTTGTTTTCAATTTATTTTTTCATTATTATGTGATGCTCATAAAGATTTTATTCAATTTTTTGTTTATTAAAAAAAAAAATTGGGATGAGAGGCATGCGACCAAGGAGCCGCGGGCTGGCTACCTGCGTGCGCCCCACCTGGCGCATGCACTCCAGCCCCATGCCGCACCATACCCCCCTTGTTTGTGCGCACCTGGCTGCCTGCAGCGTGCGTGCGTGGCTGGCTGCCGCGTGCGTGCGTGGGCAGCCTTGCTGCATGCGGTGTTGCCTTGTGCCTTTGTGCACTTGGTTTCATGATTTTTCCTTTATTTTGCTATATTTTATGTAGCAGTTTTTCATTATTAAAAAATAAATAAATCTGTTTTACTTGTTGAAGGAAATTTCATTGGAGAAGATGGGTGGAGAGATTCCTCCCTTCACCCACCTTCCCCAATAGGCATAATGGTTTATTATAATTTTATGGTTATTAATCTTATTTTAAGCATGTATGTGATGGCTTTGTGGGGGTATGTGTCATGACCATTATGGCATAAGTTGTCATAATAATGGCTATGTGATGTACATGATCATAGTGACATTGGATTGTCATGGTAATGGTCATGTAATGCACATAACCATTATGACATAAGTTGTCATGGTAATGGTTGGATGATGGATGCATTGGATGCACATGATCATAATGACTTGGATTGTCATGGAATGATGTTTTTATGTATTTTTGGGCAATTTTCACATAAATATTGGAATATTATTTTTGAGCATCATATATGTAATGATAACCATGGTTACGGGATTTAAAAAAAATAATATATGCATTAGATGTATGTGTGTGCTAGGCATGGCATGGATGTGATTTTATATGTAATTTTCTTCTTTCCTCCAGGCAGTCCAATTTTGGTGGACTGGTTTTTTGTTATGTAATTTTAATTATTTGAAAAGAATTGTAATATTTTTGGAATTAGTTTAAATTTATTCATTGTAACCGCTTGGAGTTCATGTTGAGATCGGGATCGTATTTCAAGGATCTTGGCGGCTCGTTGGAGAAAAGATTGAAGGAAGAACTTGCTCACTTGAAGTGTCCAAGTTTATTACAATTTTTTGGAATTTTTCCCTGTAATAGATAATTTTATATGCATTATCACACTATAATTGCCATGAGTGGGATTGACATATGAGGCTATGATTGCTTTCATCCATCTTTTAATCAAAGTGAGTTTATCATGGTTATGAACTCATGTTGATTGAAGATGCTATCCCATAACTATTGGTGTTTATATGTTTATAATTTTTCCTTGGATGGATGTGCTATTATGTTTATACATTGGATGTATGAATTGTGGATTATATGCATTCCCATTTTCTCTCATTTTGAATACAAGTGTGATATGGAAAATCCTGATTGGTGGGATTCTCATGGCCTCCCTTAGTTGGTGAGTGTAGAATTTTCATTGATCCACCCTTGTAGATGCCGATAGGATAATATTTGGGTGAATTAGTGAGATTATCTACACTCATCTCACATGTGATAGGTAGAGAATATGGTTAGTGGTATATGTACTATGATAATACGCATTAACCCACAAACACCATAGTTCCCTCCAAAATTAAGGGTAAACGCTTAACTTGAGTGTGTGTCAGCCGATAGGAATGGGCATGACACTCAGGTGGCCAAATTACATTGAAAGTCTAAGTGACGGATAGAATAGTCCACCCAACCAAGATGCAAATGATGAACTCCGATAGGCTCAGTCAGGAGCATGAGGGTTGATGGTTTTCAATTCATGCCCTATAAGCTAGAGGGAAGCTTAGGGTGTGATTGACCATTGATTGTTCTTACCCCAGTTATTTCAATGGTTGTAGATCATGCTACTTATAAATTTTTGTACATCACGTAGATTTTAACAAAAAAAATATCAACCCAAATGAACTATGTCGCCCTTATCAAAGACCATATTTTGATCGGCCCAAACTATGTTGACTAGAGGAGGAACATCAAGTTACTCCTGTTTGCAGAAGGTCTAATGTCTGTCCTGGACGAAGAAGAGCTTGAATTCCCTAATGAGGAGAACCCTGATTCTAAGCCGGCCTATGAGTTGTTTTGACAGAAAAACTCTATGGCAAAACTCCTCGTGTTGAGTTCTCTGGAGAAGACTATCGCTGATTTGGTCAAGGATCTGTACTTGACTAAGGACATGATGGAGGAGTTGAAGGAGATGTATGGGAGAGAAGAAAAACATGCCCATCATCAACTGGTGACACTCCTCCATAGCACTAAGATGGCTCAAGGTACTCCGGTTATTGACCATGTCATAAAAATGCGGAACTTGTTCCAAGAACTGGATAACATTGGGATGTCCTTCAAGCTGAATTATAAGACAGATGTCATCTTCTACTCTTTGCCTCAGGAGATCTACGGATCATTTATTGTTAATTATAACATGAATAAACTTTCTGGGGAACTCCCTGAGCTGGACAACATATTACAAAAAGCGGAAACTGCATCCAAGAAGCAAAAAGTGGAGGTATTGACTACAGAGGACAAGTCTTCTTCCTCAAAGCCCAAGGGCAAGAAGAAGAAGAAGAAGGCTGACAAGGGCAAAAACCCTAAGGTTGGCAACAAGGGAATTCAGAAGAACAAGAGTAAGGGGACTTATTTCTATTGTAAGAAGGACGGACATTGGAAGAAGGAATGCCATGCTTTCCTGGCTGCTCAGAAAAAGAAGCAGGAGAAACAGGAAGAAGGTATTTCTGAAACCTTGGTCCTTTATGAGTCTAATTCGTCAGAGGAACCTACTAACACATGGTCGGTAGACTCGGGGTCTACCACCTATATTTGCAACTTGTTGCAGGGGTTCAAGTTGACAAGAAGACTGAGTAAAGATGAAGTTCGTTTGCGAACAGGTACGGGTACTAAAGCCATTGCTGAGGTCATTGGAGATTTTACTTTAGTTTTTGATAATAGTACTTTAATTTTGAGAGATTGTTTTTATGTTCCTCATTTCAGGAGGAACATTGTTTCTGTTAGTAGGCTTGCTTTGGATGGTTACACTTTCTTTTTTGGTAATAAGTTAACTATTCGGCTTAATAATTCATTTATTATTTCTGGCCTACTGGATAACAGATTATATCTCTTAAAACCGGTACTAGAGGTAAATGAGATTTCCAATAATTCTTTGAAAAGAAAATCAACCCAAGATAATTCAACATATCTTTGGCACTTGAGGTTAGGTCATACTGGAGTAGAAAGGATAAACAGGTTGGTGAAGGATGGGCCTTTGGAATCATTGAAGGTAGAACCTTATCCAACCTGTGAGTCGTGTCTACAGGGAAGAAGAGCCGAAGCTGTGTTAGAATTGATACTCAGATGTATGTGGACCCATTAACGTTCAGGCAAGGTATGGTTACAAATACTTCGTAACCTTCACTGATGACTACTCTCGTTATGGTTATATATACTTGATGCACCGTAAGTCAGAAACCTTTAAGAAATTCAAGGAATTTCGAGTAGAGGTTGAAAAACAGTTGGGTAATAGCATCAAGTGCCTCCGATCTGATCGAGGAGGAGAGTACTTATCAGATGAGTTCAGGGACTATCTGAAGGAAGTTGGGATTATAACTCAGTTGATTGCCCCAGGAACACCTCAACAGAATGGAGTTTCAGAAAGGAGGAACCGAACCTTGTTGGACATGGTTCGGTCCATGTTGAGTTATTCAGAACTGCCATTGAGTTTTTGGGGTTTCGCACTAGAAACTGCCATCTATTTACTGAACAAGGTACCAGCAAAGTCTTTGACCAAAACACCTTTTGAGTTGTGGTATCAGCGTAAGTCCAGTCTTCAACATCTTAAGGTGTGGGGTTGCATAGCACATGTAAGAAAACAACAGACAGATAAGTTGGAATCTCGAACAGATAGATGCTATTTCTTGGGATACCCTAGGACTGCAATAGGCTACTACTTCTAATGACCCTGTCAATCAGAAAGTCATAGTTAGTAAGCATGCGATGTTTCTTGAGGATCTGCCAGAAGGGGTAAAACCCATTGGCTGTAAATGGATCTACAAGAGGAAGAGAGGTGTGGATGAAAAGGTGGAACGTTTCAAGGCAAGACTGGTGGCGAAGGGATACACTCAGAAAGAGGGTGTTGACTATGATGAAACCTTCTCACCTATAGCGATGATTAAATCCATTCGGATTCTATTGTCGATTGCTGCATACCATGATTATGAGATCTGGCAGATGAATGTACAGACCGCTTTCCTTAACGGTTATCTTGATGATGTCATATACATGAATCAGCCAGAGGGTTTTGTCTCCCCAGGGGAGGAAAACAAGATATGCAGGTTGTTGAGGTCTATTTATGAACTAAAATAAGCTTCTAGATCATGGAACATTCGTTTTGATCAAACTATCAAGGAATTTGAGTTTGAACAAAACATTGATGAGCCATGTGTGTATAAGAAAATCTGTGGGGGTGCCATCTTTTTCCTTGTCCTATATGTGGATGATATACTGCTCATTGGGAATGATGTGGAGTTACTTTCATCTGTAAAGATGTGGTTATCCAAAACATTCTCAATGAAAGATCTGGGTGAAGCCAGCTACATCCTAGGAATTAAGCTTGTGAGAGATTCCAAGAAGAGGATATTGGGATTATCACAATCCACCTACATTGACAAAGTGCTTGAGAGGTTCAACATGCAGGATTCGAAGAGAGGTAATGTGCCTCTCAGACATGGAATCGATTTATCCAAGTCACAATATCCTCAAAATCCTGAGGAAATTGAGACTATGAAGAGAGTTCCTTATGCTTCAGTAGTAGGAAGTCTGATGTACGCCATGTTATGTACCAGGCTAGATATATTTCATGCTGTAGGGATTGTGAGTCGATATCAATCCAATCCAGGACAAGAACACTGGATAGCTGTCAAGGGGATCCTCAAGTATCTAAGGAGGACCAAAGATTACTTCCTTGTATATGGTTGTGATCAGTTGTCAGTGGTTGGATATACGAATTCAGATTTCCAAACTGACAAGGATGACAGAAAGTCTACCTTTGGGATGGTTTTTGTGATTGGTGGGGGTGCAGTGATTTGGAGGAGTGCCAAACAAAAGTCAACAGCTGATTCCACGACAGAAGATGAGTACTTGGTAGCTAGTGAGGCAGCCAAAGAAGGTGTCTGGCTCAAGAAATTCTTGACAGACCTAGGGGTGGTCCCTGAGCTAGTGGAGCGACCCATACAATTGTTATGTGCCAACAGGGGAGCTATAGCACAAGCGAAGGAACCAAGAGCTCATCAGAGGAATAAGCATGTGGAGCGAAAATATCACTTGATTCGTGAGATTATTCAGCGTGGTGATGTAGCCATACCTAAGGTTGATACTGCAGATAACCTATCTGACCCCATAACTAAGGCATTGCCTCCTAGTGTTTTTGAGAAACATGTTGGGAATATGGAGGTGAAGTCCATGGGTAATTGGCACTGATGTACAAAACTCCTTCTATTTGAATTAATAAATTTGTTTTTGATTAGCATGATCAGTTATTGAGCTTAGTTATTGTCCTTAGGTATTCATACCTAAAACTGTTCACCACTGGGGATAGAACTGGACATCCCATCCGGCATGGTGGTCACATTGTGTGTGCTTAGGGAGGACATTTTCTCAAGACACAAGCGTGAGTGTACATTTGGTGTGTACAATGGACTGGATCACTTGAGAATTTCACATGTGGTGTACTGTTAGTTTATAAAGAAAATGAGATTCTCTTAAGTAGTTCACGATTGGTCCATTGACCTGAGGGGTCCTTATCGACGCATTCATATGTTGAGAGTTTTGGTGTACCAACGGTTGATGTCTTTCTCTGACTATATATCGGTGCGTTGGATTCTCAATGTTTGACTGTATTCGAAAGAGATGTCGAACATGGAGCCCACAACCCATATGTTGGGAGTATGTTGAGGAGAGTATTCTATACAGGATTGGACCCAAATCTGGATCCGGTAGCATCTTCAAAATGTTTTTGGAAATGTTTTTAGTTATATATATAAAACATTATCTATTTTCCTAAACATTTTATTTGAAATGTTTTCTCTCGGTCCAATCAAGGTAATTGAATCTCTCGATCGGTGTATCGGTTCATTGAGCATTGGCAGTCTCGTACACATGCCTTATATTGAACCATGCAACATTGTTTTGTGGGGGGACTGATGCGTATCTTAACTACTTAACTTGGGCGTAGGTTATTACATCTGTTTAGCATCTTTGATGTTGCATTTCTTAGAAGCTGAGCAGAATCCCATTACGATCCTACCCCTTTTCTTTCGGTTCCATTCATCTACGTTGTAACGGTTGATCATGGTTTCCTTTTCATGATCCTCTTGTAAGATTGGATCTTACAGTAGGATGGACGAGATTGTTGGAAAAGGAGAGCCAATAGGGGAATATTGGATATTGCACTCAAGATTGGATTCCCCTAGCAATGCATATCTTTCCTTGTGGGAAAAGATTAGATAGGCTAGCAATTGAGTCCCATTAGGAAACTCAATATGCTTTGCCTATGTGAGCTACCATTTTGAGATGAGGTGAGGAGCAATTCATATTTAATTTTGGGATTGCAAAATCACACACAAGGAATGCATAAGGCCCCCAAACGTGGAGCTCTCCCTCTCCCTCCTAAACCGTTTTCTCCTTCCCCTCTCGTAGTGTTTGATCTTAGAGATAGTCTAAGCTTTTGTGCTCTTGGAAGTGTGGAAGAGATAGCTTGACCGTGGGGACGCTAAACTTGCGTGGTGTGTGGAACGATCGAGAAAGGACTATCATCGATTGGAGGTCTTGCACTTGTGAGCCTTAGGTAATAATCGATCCTTGATTCATTCTGTTATTTGAATGACTTCTCCATCGATACTGTGATCTTGTTTACGTTTCCGTTGCGATCGTACTTGTGATGCCTTCATGCCGCACAATACAGTACTGCTTTGTAGTAACAGGAGTGGATAAAAATTCCAACCAAACCTGGTCCCTACCAACCAGGGGCAAGATTTAAGAGAAGTTTCTGTTTGAGAAAGTAACTTGCTTTGTATTAAAGTCTGTCGGCCATTATCAACTTGATCATGTTCCAGTCCGCTACGGGTGTTACCACCCGTGACAGTCAGGCCCCAACACGGCTAACAGTTACGAACAGTTATGGAGTAGTGTCACCATTAACCGTTATACTCCAAAACGGTTTCAGCATCAAAACGTGAGGAAGACTCTTAACTGTTTCGTCAAAACACCAAAGCCCGCTTGGAATGCAGCTTCTCAGACTCTAATGGTGTCTTCTGACAATCAATATTGGACTGATGATCTCCAATGGTGATCTCTATGGTCCACATGTCCCAACAATAATTGATGATGATGTGGAGTACCCACTTACAATATAGTAGATATCCCATGCAAGTGAATATGGATGATGATGCTAAAAGGCACTAATGGTTGGTTTTTATACCCGATTGGAGATCTGACAACAATGACATAAACGGCATTGAATTGATTTGCTGATGCCTCGCGCTGTCACATATGTTCTTCGCATATGATTTATTTAATTATTTCGGTCTGTTGTTGCACAATTTCAATTCTGCTTGAACCAGCAATCTCAGATGACGACATTGGTATGGACGTTTCAATTTTAAGATTTGTTCTGTTTTGTTCCACACTTCCATTAGGGGCAAGATTTGTTCTGTTTTGTCCCTCCTGGTTTAATCAATTCACGAAGATATGTTCAAGTGGAGCAGTCCTCACATGACCAATCGTGACACCATGACCCGAGGAATAATTGTAGGTTGTGGTTAGGTTTCCTGTCCAGTCAGATTCGTAGGTTCCTTTTATAGAGAGACAGAAATAACAATCTCACCCCTGCCCAAACATACTGCCTAAGTGAGATGAGGCCCGTTATTTCATTTCTGTTCTCCCTACAAGAGGAATCTACAAATCTGACCAGACAGAAAACCTGCAAGGAGACAATTACGAAAAGCATAACGGTGGGTGGAGAAGCACGTTCCCCGTACCTTTCTCTTGGTTCTGGAAGCCCACTTTGATCGATGAGGTCCCATCTTTGTCATTATTTACATCTCATCCTTTCAACAATTCATTGTCTTTTTCTTTGAAAGTCAGAGGCGCCAATGGTTGGTTGGTCTTCCCGTTCAATGACACCAAAAGTTTACAATGACTTGGCCTCCATATAGCCGTGATAGCATCCATTTCAAGAAAAATAAAGATTGGTGAGTGGGTCGGATTGCAGCCACCATGACACCACGTGCCTAGAAGGTGAGCACCATGGATGATACTAAAAAATATGTAATAAGAAATTAAAATGGAAGAGCCAAGCATGGCAGATTGGATTTTTGACTGATCTTATTTCGATCACTTTTTTTGTGGTTTCTTTCAATGGATAAACAAAATCGGTCAAGTGCATAATACAAAAAAAAATTGATCGATCCATTTCAGTCAATACAAAGTTTCTAAACAATGGCATTGGCAACAGAATTGGTTACTATAGATTCTGAAATAAATCAGAAAACAAACTCGACCGAGTTAATGTCAATTTTAAGTTACATCTATCCCAAGTCAATTGCACGGCCTTGGCTTCCCTGACCGAATACAGTCGTATATACACAATCCCATCGAACTAGCATGATGACACCGTTCAACGGGATTGTGAGGGACACTGTTTACACCCCTATTTCGATCATCACTGGGCCATACAATCGGGATAAATAAATACGGTTGCAAATCGTTCTCAGGAAATTATTCAAATTTCAAATTTGAATAGGAGTAGACAGGAACTACCCTAACTACTAGGCTGCTTATAAAAGAGGATGCCCAACAACAAAGAAGTGATCCACAAATCAAATCAAACAAGTCTTTACTTTTATTTTTTATTTTTCTTATAGGAGTAGTGTAATTATAAATGGTTTCTGTTTTTTTCCTTAAAAGAACTTGTTAAGGTTACTCTCCAATAGTACTATCAGATGCAATGATACATCATTCCAAGTCAAATTGAAAATCTCTACAATCCTTCATTTTACTAAAGATGTATCTGAAGAGAAAATTAATTTGATTGCTTCTTGTTCTTGTTCTTGTTCTTAGCATTGCAATCTTTGCAATTCATTTTAAAAAGTGTTTGGATTACCAAGGCACTGGTAGAACCTACTCTTTGATTCAATTCATTTTGTGGCATCTTCAATTCACGTCGTCGATACTGAATTTAGTGGAAACAGTAATCATTTGCCAAGTTCCATATATCCTCCCATTTTGTTTTCATGCACCTTTTTGGTAGTCTAAACATTATTATGCATAATTTTTATTTTTCTATTTGATCAACTCAATTCAATTGAAACTGGACATGTAATTAAAAAACAAAGAAACCTTTGGTGCTATTTCTACAAAATCAGTCCGACGATTAGACATTAGATCTACTATTCGATACAAATATTAGCTCATCTACCCTATGGATAGGACCGTTCATAAAATTTTCTATGGAGATTTTAAGAGTCAGTGTACTTCTACAAGAGATTTTAAATGTTATGATCCGATTGGACAATACCACCTGTGGTGCCTAAGTTTTTTTCCTTTTTGATAGAAATTAATGACGAACCAAGAATAATAAAAGAGGTTAAGTTTCTTTCACCAAAACAAAAAAGAGAGGTTAAGTTTCGTGCATGGTCATGCATGGTGCACGACCATGCACACAACCATCAGATGGGGTTAAGAGGATGCACCTATACCCTCATCCTCCAATCCAATTGAAGATTGTATGCATGGTCGTGCATCATGTATGGCTATGCCTAAAACCTTTTGCAATAAGAAAATCTGCACTTTAATTACCAATGAGAAACTTTGCTAACACTCACTGGTTACAATCTTACGAAGATGAAATCAAGAGGGACATACAACACATATATAAAGCATACATACTAACAAACACAACTGTCCAAGTACGATCAATTTGGCATTTTCATGTTTATTTATTTATTTAAATACCCCCGATCATGTGAAGCATGCGCCTAAAGATTACAGTCATACGAAGATGAACCCAAGAGGGAAATATGAAGCCAAGAGACATACAACACATAAAGTAAGGGTGTCAAAATCAAAAGGAAACTGTTTAACGAAACCAAACCAAACGTTTAAATCGAAACCATGAAACCGTTTATAAATGATTTGGTTATGGTTTCAAAATTGAGATCGTTTAGTTAAACGGTTCGAACCGAATTGAACTGTTTAACACTCTTAAATGTATATAAATGTACTAAAAGCAATTAGAAACTATTTACCAAATTGAACCGTTTAAAATCGAAACCATAAAATCATTTAATAAATGGTACGATTATAAATTTAAAATTAAGATTATTTAGTTAAACAATTTGAATCGAATCGAACCAATTAACACCCTTACTGGTTACAATCTTACGAAGATTAAACCAAAAGGAACATACAACACATAAAGCATACGAACTCAAAACACAATTGTCTAAGTAAGATCAATTTGGCTTTTTCATGTTTTTTTTATTTATTTAAATACCCCTCAGCACGTGAAGCATGCGCCTGAAGCCAAGAGCGAAATATGAAAAAGCCAAATGTCTAAAAGTACGATCAATTTGGCTTTTTCATGTTTTTTATTTACTTAAATGCCCCTGACCACGTGAAGCATGCGCCTACAGATTACTCCAAGAATTGATTATTCCACGGCTTGAGTCTTGAAGGATTGAAGAAATCCATTCCGTTTGTGCTTTGGTGTGGGCTGGTTGTTGTGCCACTCTCTCCTGTGGAGGCTCTTGGCGGAGAGAAGGGGGTTCTCTAGGGTCGTCTGCCTGTGGGAGCTGGGGTGCGATCTTGATGTTCTCTCCAGCCTCGCATGGGTTAGGTCTTCCATTCAATGGGCCAATGGTGGGGTTTTCCAGGAGGGCCCTTTGGATTTCAGGTCATAGGTAATAAGGTGTGAAGGCAATCAACATAGATTCGTTGAAGCGTGGTAGAATCGATTTTATCAATGGAGAATGCTATTAAATTATCTAAAACAACAGGGGAATCGATTGTTACCTATAGTATCATAGATGCAAGACCTCCAACCGATGATAGTCTTTTCTCAGTCGTTCAACGCACTACACAAAGCTTGGCGTTCCCTCACGATCAAGCCAACTCCTCAACACACAAGGGTTGTCAAAACCCAAGCTTTCTCGAAGATCAAACACCAAGAGAGGGAGAGGAAGAGAGAATGGTTCTGGGAAGGGGAGTGTTCCACCGATTTTCCAAGGATTAGAGAATGCTCTTGAATTTTAGCAATCTCATGAATATATGTGATTTGCCATCTCACTCCCAAATTGGTAGCACACATAGACAAGGAATATTGAATTTCCTATTGGGACTCAATCACCAATCCATCCAATCTTTTCCACTAAGAAAAAATCGCTATTGCTAGAGGAATCCAATATTGGGCCCAATATTCAATATTGACCCAACATCTTTCTTTTTTTAATAAGGTGGAGGGTTTCTCAGGCTACTGTGAGTGTCTGACGTAGAGGTTGCGGGCTTGATCAAGGTTGGTGCTTGGTGTGGGTTCCTTAGTGGGGTATTGAGCCCCTGGCCCCTGCCTCTTCTCTGTCTCTGTTCCAGTTGAATGCAGTGGTAGTTGACGGGTCTACATTTAAGGGTATTGAGCCACCTACCGACTTCATCTTCTCTGTCTCCGTTTCCTATCGATTGCAATGACTTTCTGTAAGTCTCTCTTTACCTTTTGATTATCTAGAATTTCTTTCCAGGGAAAAACTCAGCCTCTTAGTACCCAATTGGTGAGCAACTTCAACATCTAATCTATCTCTTTTAAGAAAAATAACAAAGTGAAAATGACTGCTAAAAGCTTCACTATCAAACAACACTGAATGTAATTCCCATGGCAAGTGAAAATCCTACCTGTTAATTATCCAATTCACCATTTCTTGAGAGTCGGTCTAGAACCCTATGGGTACTTCTAATTTCTAATTAGGGATTTGATATACCCAAAACCACCCTGACCAATCAGGGACTGCCATGTGTCCTAACCCAAGAAGGAGGGTCAGCTCAGGACCAGAACCAAACAGGCAAACCAAGGAGAGAGTCGACCCAAACCGGACATAGGCGCGGACCACATACCACAGGCGAGGACCACAGACCCTGGGAGAGGACCGCGTGACCCCGGGCAAGGACTAATCCCCGGGGGCGGACTGCCTGGGCGTGGACTGCCCTAGGCGAGGACCGAGGGCAAGGACTTCCTGGGCCCGAACTGAAGACCCCAGGCGCAGATCTCCTCGGGTGCTATCATCCCTGGGCACAGTCTCCCTCGGACACAACGACGACCACCACCATCAACAGGACAGGTCACATCGCAAAGGACTCTAGGCCATCGCCTATCAATCACGTAATCTTAATGGACTCATACACCAGGAACCTCATCTACTACGTAGATAGGTTTATCCACCAAGGAAACCAAGTCTATCATGACACTACGTCTCACAGGAAGACAACTATCAAGTCTATCAGGACACTACGTCTCATAGGAAGACAACTATCAAGTCTATAAGGACACTACGTCTCACGAAAAGACAACCAATCAAGGATGAACCCTGCTACTCAGGGACTCCATCAACTACGAAGACTACTCACCATCAACCAGGACTCTCCACACCGCCATGCTCTACTATAAAAGAAAAGGTACTCAACCCCATCAGGGGACATCTTACCTCAGCTTAAATACTATTATTCATCTGTTTGCTCAGGAAATCTGACTTTGGCATCGGAGAGTCCTAGGCTGGAACCACACCGGTTCTCCTTTGTCATCCCTTAGTCCTTTTGCAGGTTACAGCAACTGAAGGACCGCCTGACGATTTCTTGACGCAATAGATTGGCGCCGTCTATGGGAATGACGCTAGCCATCGTATCTACCAGCTAGTTTTCCTACTTACTCCATTGTACCAAGAAGCAAGAAGACCTCTCCTTCCACCAAGAATGCTGCGAGGGAGGGGAACGAATCACCTCCTCCAAAGAGTTCACATCGTAGAGCCACTGACCATGTCTCTCAGGAGAGGGAGGTACCCGAGAACCAAGAAGTTGGGGTAATTGACCTCACCCCTGATGTAGCCATTGAAGCCACCGTGGAGCCAGCACTTGATCCCAACGTACCAATGGCTGTGGGTCAAATCAATGACTTGCAGCGACAGATCCTCCATGACCAACAACACTTCCGCGAGTACCTGAGGCAGCGTGCAACATCCCACCGTAGTAGGACGAATCCTCGATAGGAGTGGAGCCCTAGGAGGTCACCTCCTAGGGGTGATAGGTTAGAGAGGCACACCAGGCAGCGGGGGGAGCCATCCCAACCTCCCAAAAGAACAGCGGACCTTCCAGTACGATCAGACCGTGGGAGAACACCATCACACCGGTCCGTGGTACCCAACCCAAAAGGTCCATCAGGAGGTCGGTGTTCCAAGGTCGACTAGGAGGGAGTCATACACCAGAGCAAAGCCGAACCTACTGCGAAGAAAGCCCCTCGCATTCGCATCAAGGTTCATCACGACTTGACCCATCACCATCCCGCCAACATTCCAAACGGGAGGAGACTTCAAGGAGAGGACGAAAACGGGGTCGCAGTGAACGACCTGCTAGATGTGAGGGACAGTCACGGAATGAAGAGCTAGACAAGAGACTCCGAGATTTGGATGAGAAGTTGGAAGGATTAAAGAAACAGACCAAGGGTGAGACACACTCGATCCCCGGACAGCATCCATTCTCGGAAGAGATCATGTCAGCCTCACTCCCATCCTGGTTCAGGTTATCCACTTTCAAACTATACAACGATACCTCGGACCCCAATGACTATATCAACTACTTCAATGGGACGATGACCCTATATGGGGGATCGGACTTGGTCTCCTGCAAAGCATTCCCTACATCCCTCAAAGGTGCAGCCACTTCATGATTCTCTATACCACGGTCAAGGTCGATAGGTTCGTTCGCAGAGCTGTTTGAGCAATTCGTCACCCGCTGCCAGAGCAGCGTCAAGCAGAAGAAGACTACGGTCAACCTACTAAACATGGTACAGAACCCTGGGGAGTCCCTCAGGGAGTACGTCTCTAGGTTCACCAGGGAATACCTGGAGGTCCGAGACTTAGATGACCAGACCCAGCATGCGGCCTTGGCTGGGGGTATCAGGGACCTTGACTTGATCAAAGACCTGGCACGCCATGAGACCAGGATCATGAAGGAGCTTCTGGAGCGATGTAATGAGTTCGCCAACATGGCCGAAGTACTACAGGCTAGGAAGAAGGTGATAGAGGCTAAGCCACAAAACAACAAGAGGTCAGTGCCAGATGATCGTAAAGAAAGTAAGAGGTCGAGGACCGAGCGTTGACAAGAGAAGAGCAACAGCCCATCTGGAAGGACTGACCGTCGCCCAGAGAGGAGTGAGAGAGCAAGCAGCCCTGAGTTCACACCACTGAACACCACCAGGTCTCAGATCCTCATGCAGATTCAAGACTGTGACCTAATCCGTTGTCCACGACCCACTCTGTTGGCCACGATCCATGCTAGCAGGACCTGAGAAGCGTAACCCCAACAAGTACTGTCTCTTCCAAAAGGAGAATGGGCATGACACAGAAGACTGTTACCAATTGAAGAGGGAGATAGAGCAACTTGTAAGAGCAGGGAGCTTGAACAACTACATAAAGGGGAGACGTGACGGCCATTCGGGCTAAGGAGACAGAGGTCGTGACTGAGAAAGAGAAGACCCAAGAAGGGAAGAAAGAAGGACAGATCGAGAGAGAGACCGCCCAGAAGAGTGGAGAGATGTAGCAGAGCCTAGTGGCACCAAGGGAGCCCCCATCCTCACCATACTAGGAGGACTGGGGCAGGAGTCTACCAGGAAGGGCAAAGCCCATGCCAGGTTCGTGGGAGTAGCAGAGAAGCCAAGCAAAGTAGCCAAGACCGAGACAATAATCTCCTTCTCGGATGAGGAATTGGAAGGACTGAGCTTCCCACATGAAGATGCCCTGGTGGTACAGGTGGAGGTAGCCAACCGACCTGTACACAGGGTGTTGATAGATACAGGAGCATCAGTAGATTTACTCTCCCTGGAAGCCTACTGACAGTTCGGGTTCGGGGATGACCAACTCAAACCAGAGCCTACCTACCTCCATGGATTCTCGGGCGCTACCACCTCCATCAGAGGCACCATCGAGCTACCCGTCACCTTCGGAGAGCACCCTTGGCAAGTGACCATCATGGTAAACTTCATGGTCATCAAGTCCGTGGTATCCTTCAACGGTCTCCTAGGGTGACCATCTCTGATAGCCCTTAGAGGATTCGTATCATCACTCCATCTAAAGATGAAGTTCCCCACCAAGAATGGGGTAGGTGAAGTCCGGGGAGATCAGAAGAAAGCAAGGGAGTGCTACGCAACCTTCATCAAGAAAAACAATGGTAACACCCACGGGATGGCACTCTGTATAGAGTACTTGGTCAATGACCAGAGAGATGAACTGACAGAGAGAAGAGGAAGGCTAGTCGAGGACCTCGTCCCATGGCCACTCAACAAGGACGACCCCTCTAAGGTCGTACAGGTTGGCTCACTGTTGAGCAATGAGCAAAAGGATGAGTTTGGACATCTACTCCAAGTAAACATTGATGTCTTCGCATGGTCGACTCTGACATGCCAGGCATACCACGTTCCATAGCAGAACACCGGTTACATGTCGATCCGACCAGGAAGCCCATCCAACAGAAGCGGCGTAACTTTATCGTTGATCGACAAGTAGCTATCAAAGAAGAGGTCGAGAAGTTGAGCCGATCAGGGTTCATCAGAGAAGAGAAGTTCCCTACCTGGCTCGCCAATGTAGTCATGGTACCCAAGCCCAATGGAAAGTGGAGAATGTGCGTCGACTACACCGACTTGAACAAGGCATGCCCAAAGGATGAGTACCCGTTGCCCAGGATAGACCTATTGATCAATGCTACTGGAGGCCATGAGATGTTGAGTTTCATGGATGCCTACTCAGGATACAATCAGATCCTCATGCATGAAGATGATGAGTCTTACACTGCATCCCAAACGGACAAGGAGAACTATTGTTATCGTGTTGTGCCGTTCGAACTAAAGAATGTAGGGGCCACCTACCAAAGGATGGTCAATAAGGTGTTCGAGGAACAGATCGGGCATAACATGAAGGTGTACGTGGATGACATGCTTGTGAAAAGCGTCCAAGCCCACCAACACCTATCTGACCTAGAGGAAGCATTCGCAGTACTGAGAAGGAACCAGATGAGGCTAAACCCCACAAAGTGCGCTTTTGGTGTAACGTCAGGGAAATTCTTAGGGTTTATGGTCTCAGTACGCGGAATAGAAGCCAGCCCATCCAAGATCAAGGCCATCCAAGAGATGGCACCCCCTCGGACGGTCAGAGAAGTGCAAAGGCTGAATGGAAGGGTCGCAGCCCTTTCAAGGTTCGTGTCACGATCAGGAGATAAGTGCCTACCGTTCTTCAAGGCATTGAAGAACCTCCGAAGTCCAAAGGACTTTGCATTCATAGAGGAGTGTCAGAAGGCCTTCGAAGAACTAAAGAAGTACCTGGAGAGCCCACCACTGCTTGGGCGACCAGAGCCCAATGAAGAGCTACAGGTCTACCTAGCTGCCACCCCAGTCGCCGTCAGTACCGTACTGTTGAAGGAAGAGGGTAAGGTCCAGAGACCCATCTACTATGTCAACCATGTTCTGATCGATGCCGAGACTAGGTACACAAGGATTGAGAAGGTGACCTATGCACTAGTGATCGCAGCCAGGAAGCTAAGACCATATTTTCAGGCCCACACTATTACAGTACTCACCGACCTACCACTAAAGAAGGTACTCCACAAGCCAGATGTCTCTAGACGACTGATAGCCTGGGTGGTAGAGTTGAATGAGAATGACATCAGATTCTAACCACGGGTGGCCATCAAAGGCCAAGCTTTGGCGGACTTCGTCGTCGAATGCACCCTATCTTAGGTCAAACCAGAAGCAGAAGAACCAGAGGAACATGATCGAGGATCATGGGAGATGTTCGTGGATGGCTCGAGCAATGCAGCAGGAAATGGAGCTGGCTTCATACTCACCAGCCCTGAGTGATTTCAAATCCAGTATGCTCTTCGATTCACCTTCCAAGCATCCAATAATGAAGCAGAGTATGAAGCACTACTAGCTGGACTCCGAGTAGCTAAGGCCATCCAAGTAACACACCTATCCATCCGGAGTGACTCCCAGCTTGTAGTGAACCAGGTGAATGGAGAGTATGAGGCAAAGGACGAGCGAATGGCGTCATACCTAGCAAGCGCCCGAATGCTGATCGAGGGGTTCATGAAGTTTGAGATGGTTCAAGTCCCCAGGATCGAGAATGTCATTGCTGATGCCCTATCAAGGCTAGCCAATGGCAAGCTCCGAAACTTAGCCAGTGCAGTATACATTGAGATCTTACATGAGCCAACGTATAAAAAGAAACAGGTCAATGAGATTGAGGAAGGGCCTAGCTGGATGGACCCTATACTCAACTACCTACAGAACGACGTCTTACCAGAAGACAAGGTCGAGGCAAGGAAGATAAGGATGAGAGCTGCAAAGTACACTATCCTGGACTGAGTACCATATAAGAGGGGGGTCACAGCAGCACTACTTTGGTGCCTGGGACCCAAGGGAGCCGAGTACGCCCTGGTAGAGGTGCATGAGGGGATTTGCAAAAGCCACATGGGGGGACGAGCCCTAGCCTATAAAGTCCTCCGCCAGGGGCTCTACTGGCCATGAATATAAGAGGAAGCAATACAGTATGCCAAGAAGTGCGAGCAATGTCAGTTGTTCACCCTAGTAACAAATCTACTCGCCACCAAACTGACATCAATCTTCAACCCCATCCCCTTCGCCAAGTGGGGGGTGGACATCCTAGGCGATTTCACTGCAGCATCAGGGAATAGGAAGTACTTGATTGTCGCTATAGACTACTTCACCAAACGGGTCGAGGCTAAGCCACTGGCCAAAATAACAGACAATGAAATGGAAAAGTTTATCCGCGACGACGTCATCTACAGGTTTGGGGTGCCTAAGATCCTAGTCTCAGACAACGGCAAGCAATTTAACAACCCTAAATTTAAAATATTCTGTCAGAACTACAACATTGACTATCGACCTGTCTCGGTAGCATACCTACAGGCCAATGGTCAGGTGGATGTGACCAACAGAACACTACTAGAAGGGGTCAAGAAAAGGCTAGAATGAGCCAAGGGGAAGTGGGTCGAGGAACTACCAAGCGTCCTGTGGGCGTACCGAACCACAGTAAGGACACCCACAAGAGAAAGCCCATTCCGCCTAGCATACGGTACGGAGGCACTGGCACCAGTAGAGGTCCTCGCCATGTCCCACAGAGTACAACACTTTAACGAGCGCACCTATGTCGACGGACTACGGGCAAACCTAGACTTCATAGATGAGGTCCGAGAGAAGGCACTCCTAAGGAACGTAGCATACCAGCAACGCACTGCCAAGTACTACAATGCCAGAGTGAGAGAGAGGCTATTCAACCAGGGAGACCTAGTCCTAAGGAGGGCAAGTCCATCACAGCCATGAAAGGAAGGAAAGTTGTCAGCCAACTGGGAAGAACCATACATAGTTTTCAAACAGATACATTTAGGGACCTACCACTTGAAAACTCCCGGGGATAAGAAGGTAGACTGTACCTGGAACTCAGAACACCAGAAGATAGATCGTACCAGTAAGAGGAGCAGCAATAGCAGTAGCATAGTTGGCTGTTAGCCACAGTACACAATAAGTCACATTACAATTACAGTTTTCAAGGATAATTTGAAATTTTATATTGGGATATACATTCGTCTTCTCCTACCCATCAATCGGATCGCTTCCACCACACCAAGGTCTATAGACCACCGAGGCTCAATGCCACCAAGGTCCGAAAACCACCAAGGCTCAATGCCACCGAGGTCCGTAGACCACCAAGGCTCAATGCCACCGAGGTCCGTAGACCACCAAGGCTCAATGCCACCGAGGTCCGTAGACCACCAAGGCTCAATGCCACCGAGGTCCGTAGACCACCAAGGCTCAATACCACTAAGGTCTATAGACCACCAAGGCTTAATGCCACCAAGGTCCGTAGACCACCAAGGCTCAATGCCACCAAGGTCTATAGACCACCAAGATTTAATGCCACCAAGGTCCGTAGACCACCAAGGCTCAATGCCACCAAGGTCGGTAGACCACCGAGGCGCAATGCCACCAAGGTTCGTAGACCACCAAGGCACAATGCCACCAAGGTCTACAGACCAACAAAGACTGAGAACTATCAAGGTGCAAGGCCATCAAGGTTGAACGACTACCAGGGCCTATCGGCCATATAAGAGGGATGAGGAACAACACCCAAAAGGAAGACTACTTACTTGGGCGGCACTTCCCTAACGTCAAGCCACCGACCCAGGAGAGTGGAATGCAAGCTGCAATGACCAACAAGCAAACTCATGAGGAAAGGTACAAAAAAAAAAAAAACTTAGCACAGCCAAGGGCCGTAAGGGACAGGCCATGGACATGGGCGAGGTTCGAGGTCTGAGGTCGAGGTCCGAGGTCGAAGTTCACGAGAAGTCGAAGTCATGGTTTGAGTAAAGATATGTCTATGGCCAAAGACCAAGGGAGAGCAAATATTTTATATACCAGAGAAGACAGGCATGGACCAATGGAGATGGGCGCGGATCGGATCGAATGGGCGTCAAAGGGCGCGGATTGGATCGAATGGGTGTCACCAGGCGTCATTCGATGAGCGTCGCCAGGTGCGTATCGAATGGGTGTCAAAGGGTGCAGATTAGGATTAAATGGACGTCACTAGGTGTCGATCGAAGGGGAGTCAACAGGTGCCGATCGAACGAGGGCACCATCAATGGGTGTCGACTCTTAAGAGAGAGAAGAAAGAATGAAAAAAAAAAAGGCCAAGAGCCCACGGCCAAGAGACCACGGCGAAAGGCCATGGCCTATCGGTGTCAACCCCTTAGGCAAGGCGAACAAAGGAAGGAAAAAAAAAAAAAAGCAGCCAAGGGTCCACGCCCAAATGGCCATGGGCACGGACTCTTGAGTGAGAGCAAAGGTAGGAGAGAGAAGAGAGAGAAGAAAGAGTGAAAAAAAAATTTCATGAATGGGCGCCATCCATCAATGGACGCCACCCAAAAGCAAAGGAGAAGAGATAGAAGAAAGAGTGGGGAAAAAAAAAATCCATCAATGGGCACCGTCCAAGAGCAAAGGAGAATAGAGAGAAGAAGAGAGAGAAGAGGAAGAAAAGTAGGAGAGAGAAAAAGCAAGAGAAAAGAAAAAAAGAAAGGGTCTTTGGCCACCCCCAAGGATTGAGACGGGCGTGGATCGAACAGGATCGGATCGGACAGGCGCAGACAGTCGAGCGGCGCCAACGGGCACAGACGAGCACAAACAAGCAGTGGTACGAGTAAAGAACGTGAGACCGAGGTAAGGGCAACATGGGCACAAAAAGGCGATAAGCTCGTGACCGAGACCGCAGACGTGATCAAGATCAAAAGTAAGCAACACTAAGTGGGCCAAGGCTAGGCCAGCCATCAGGAAGGCCAAGGGCCAGTGGCCAAGAAAGGAAGAGACTAGAGGAGAGCAAGGGAGACAAAGCTTCAAATAAAAAAATGCAAAGTTACTCTCTTGAATACTCCGTCCCAAGAGAGTGGGGAGCAAATGATAAACCCAAAATCACCTTGACCAATCAGGGACTGCCACGTGTCCTAACCCAAGGTGGAGGGCCAGCTCAGGACCAGAACCAAACAGGTAAACCAAGGAGAGAGTCAACCCAAACCGGACACAGGCGCGGACCACAGACCATAGGCGTGGACCGCAGACCCTGAGCCCGGACCGCATGACCCCGGGAGCGGATCTGCCCCGGGCGTGGACTGCCCTGGAAGCGGATCGAACCCCGGGCGCAGACTGCCTAGGCACGGACTGCCCTGGGCGTGGACCGAGGGTGCGGACTGAAGACCCCGGGCACGGATCTCCTCGGGCGCAGTCATCCCTGGGCGCAGTCTCCCTCGGACACGGCGATGACCACCACCATCAACAGGACAGGTCACATCGCAAAGGACTCTAGGCCACCGCCTATCAATCACGTAATCTAAACGGACTCATATACCGGGAACCTCATCTACTACGTAGATAGGTTTATCCACCAAGGAAACCAAGTCTATCATGACACTACGTCTCACGGGAAGACAACCAATCAAGTATGAACCCTGCTACTCAGGGACTCCATCAACTACGAAGACTACTCACCATCAACCAAGACTCTCCACACCGCCATGCTCTACTATAAAAGGAAAGGTACTCAACCCCATCAGGGGACATCTTAACTCATCTTGAATACTATTATTCATCTGTTTGCTCAGGGAATCTGACTTTGGCATCGGAGAGTCCTAGGCCGGAACCACATCGGTTCTCCTTTGTCATCCCTTGGTCCTTTTGTAGGTTGCGGCACTCAAAGGACCGCCTGACAATTTTTTGATGCAATAGGATTTGATAGTGTTATCAAATGGGAAGTCTGAATTAGTTGTTACCAAGTCTCCCATGGGGCTGTGACTGTCCCATTAACACATTGAACAACATTCTTAGAATCCAAGAACATTGTGGTTCGAGGCAGGTGATGCCCAGCCTCTATTTGAAGGCCTTCTCTTCTATATAAGCCAACTTAGTCAAACCCAATGGATTGTTTGAGAATCCATTTAAAGGTTGATGTTTCTCTTAAATGTTATTCAATAACAAGAAGCTTGGGTTCTCTTCTCTTTTTTTTTTTTGTGTGTCTTTTAAAAGTAACTTCAGTATGCATATGTTTTAACAATAGGCTAGATGTGGTCATTAGGAGTCATCTTGAGTTACAAAATCACTGTGTATCGTTTTCTGGAGCAAGTGGGCCTCTTCTGCTTGAAGTGGAGGAGGATCAGACAAGAAACCCTGAGAGATGTCTGATAATATTTAGCATAAAGGTTTTTTTTTTCCAGTTACTATTTATTTTAATAACTTATTAATATAAAAAACTTTGTTCTCTTTGTAGGTTGGTTATTATAATGAAAATGTGGAAGTCCCTTCTCCTCACCACTAACTACTGGAATATGGAATTATAACGACGAGTTAGTGGTGAGGAGAAAATAGCATCAATAAAAAAAAAATTATGCTAAACATTACCGGACATCTCTCAGGGTTTCTTGTCTGATCCTCCTCCACTTCAAGCGGAAGAGGCCTACCTGCTTTAGAAAACAATGCACAATGATTTTGTAATTCAAGATGACACCTAATGACCATTTCTAGCCTATTGTTAAAACATATGTATACTGAAGTTACTTTTAAAAGACAAACAAAAAAAAAATAAAAAAAGAGAACCCAAGCTTCTTGTCATTGAATAAAATTTAAGAGAAAGATCAACCTTTAAATGAATTCTCAAATAACCCCTTTACACACAATCTGATTTTGTTTAATTTTATTAAAGCTGAAACTTTCATTTAGTTTTCAAGGATTGTACAATAAATTTTTTTGGTAACAAGTGTAGGTTTATAGAAATTGAAATGAAAAAAAATTATGTTGCTTCTTCATGTAAACAATTTCAAGTAAATATCTGACATTTTAGTTATGTAAAAGTACATCTTAACTACTATTTATAGACGCATCGAGCTATAAATTTGATATTTTAACTATGGTTTAAGTACAATATGGTACTAAAATGACATTCATCCAACACGTTAAAAATCCTAATGCAACTAATATATTGAGATGAATACCCCGAGAACCAGTTTTCCAATCAACTTTTGTTATGGAAATACAACACGTGTACTTTGAACAGTTTCTTATTGTTGATGAACTGGAAAGAAGCACGGTGACTTCGGAGAGTGGAGAAATCCACTTTGTATGCCTTCGAGACCGTAAGCATGGTAGGTATCCCTTGTTTTCATGTAATTTTTTTTCTCCAATTTCTAGTTACCAAGTTACAATAATAATTTCTAATAATTTAAATGAACATGATGTATCAGACGTACCTGATGATTATCCAACAAGACTCTTAAACGAATTCATTATCAAAAGAATGCCTGGCGTTTTAGAATTGAATGACTTTGGGTATCTATCCCAATTTAGGTAAGAATTTGATTTTTAAACTAGTTTATTTTTTAAAATAGTTTTTTTATTTTTTATTATTTAAATTACATTTGATTATTGTAGGAAATCAGTTGAACAATATCTTAGTCAGTCTTTTTTAATGAATAGCTTAGAAAGGTCCAGCTATATACAATTAGTGAAAGATAAAGTGGATATGTCTAATCAATACCATTAATTTAGCTATTAATGATGCTTTACAAAACTGTATTGGTAATAGTAATTGGCAAAGTGTTAGGCCACAAGAACATATGTATGAAAAGGTTTTCCTCTGTAAGTATTCTCTCTCTCTCTCTCTGCCTATATTCAATATACATATTTTTATGTTTTAACGATTATATTTTTGTTTTCTTATGACAGATCATGGAGTTGGAAAATATACTCAATCTGTAGACATAATAAGATACTTCAGAAACTGTTATGCTCCTAATTTGGAGTCGGTTTGTATTTAATTATCCTTAAAAATATAATTATTAACTAATGTAAGGCTATGTAGGAGAAAACTAATAACTAACTCTTCACCAAAAAAAAAAAGAAAGCTAATAACTAACAGACTTGATCTCAAAACAGCCCAAAAAGCTGGTTGAGTGGGGCTTCTAGGTGCTGGTTGAACCCCCAAAATCTCAGCCCAATCTGGTCTCGGTTGCTTAAGTTGAAATACGAACACAAATGAAAAATAAGAAAGGGGAAGGGAAGGATATCCAGTGGATGATAGGGGGGAAGAGGGGTAGATGGCTATATCAGCATAGGGCATCTCACCTCAGTGTTGGGTTTTGGACTCAATTATTATTGTAACTTGATTTATTGGGTCCATATTAATTCACTTAAAGGGGATTTAATCCAGACCATCCATTGCGAGGATAGATTAGGTCTGAGATTATATATATTTTAATGTTAGTCCCTGCAACCACTACTTACACATACGTAGGTATTCCAATGGAGATTGTATTCCAATATTGTGAAGAAATTAGATCATAATGGTAACCGTAACAGTGGAATCAAGTTATACAAGACTAGAATCGATTTCTAATTTTAATTTGGTTACCTTTAATTTTCGAACCAAGTAATGGCCAATCTAATCACTAGAATATGATCTTTATTGTTGTTGCCCGACTTAGCAGCCGCTGCTTCAATCCGTCCAAGGGGCGTACATGGCGGCCATGGAAATCCCATAGGGATGAAAACCGTAAAATGGATTGTTCATTGACAGTGTGAACAGATATCTCCCTTAAAAGGAGTTGATTTCATCATATTTGTTAAATTGTTTTAGAATAACAATAACGAAAGAGGGAATAATGTTGTCATCGTTTTTGTTTTTCAAACATGAGTTTTGTGTTTGTCTTTTATGAAAACTTAAAGAATCCTTTTATTTTACAAAGGGAAGAGAAATAGTTTCTTAAAAAAATGGTACACTAAATTCAAGTAATTGGAATTGGAAAGGGGCCAGGGATCTTCTTACCATATGAGTATTCATTAATGACTAGGATAATTGATTCTTTACCTAATCTTAGGAGCTGAGTAAATCACTAACTTTGGGTGATTGACCCTTGTATCTTTGTGTATAAATATATCTTCTTATATCAATAGAAATACCCATCCATTCAAATTCAAATCAGTCTTTCCATTTCACATTATTAGCTTAATATGGTATCAGCCTAACCACGATCTTGTTTTCTCTCTATTCCCAATCTTCATTCTCCTTCTCCCACATCTCTCACCACCATGGGCGAATCAACTCAAGCTCTACCACTATCCACCATTTCAGTCCACTCTCCATACTACCTTTATTCATCCGATCAGCCGGGTACTCCACTCAAAACCCCGGTCCTTGATGGTGATAATTTTCCAACATGGCATAGAGCCATGCTCATGGCACTTGAAGCCAAAAACAAATTGCGGTTTCTTGATGGGACTCTGCCAAAGCCTGCGCCAACTGATGCTGATCATCCTCACTGGATTCGTTGCAACAGTATGGTACACTCGTGGATTGCCCACTCCATTGTTCCTACCATTGCCCACAGCATTTTGTGGATCGATTCTGCTAGGGATGCATGGCTGAACCTACATGATCGATTCTCCCAAAAGAACGCTCCTTGGATATATGAAATCCGGCATTCAATCTCTACTTTGAGTCAGGGCCATGATTCCATTTCAGCCTATTACACAAAACTGAATCGATCTATGCCTACCTGCACTTGTGGCATTGCAGCCACGATTCTTGGCTTCTTTGAGTCCGATGGATTGATTTTTACGGGGTCTTAATGACTCCTATGCTGCTGTCCATAGTCAAATACTTTTAATGGATCCACTACCCACTGTTGCAAAAGCATATTCTTTGTTGCTGCAAGAAGAACGCCAACGATTGATCCATTCGGTCCCTATTCCAGCCGCTGAACAAGTTGCCATGACTGCTGGTTCGTCCAAGGGTACCTCTCAACGGCCTAAGCCGAATTATCATTGTGATTTTTGTGGCAAAGATGGCCACTCCGAGAGTCAGTGTTTCAAGAAACACGGCTTTCCTGATGGTCGAAACCCTAAACCACCCTCCAAGGGCACCAACAACCATGGGACCACCTTCCAACGTGGTTTCCATTTGTCTGCTGCAGAAACATTAGGACCGACCCCTGCCACGACTCCAACCTTGACTGCTGATCAGATTTCTCAACTTCTGGCCCTACTCCCTGTTGGTAATCCCCACCCTCTTGCAAACCTTGAAGTTAAATTATGTCTAGCTTCTGCTTTTGGTTCGGTCCCTTGGATCATTGATTCCGGGGCAACTGATCACATATCTTGTGATTTATCATATTTTTCTAATATTTCCACACACCCATGCACTTCCCATTACTTTGCCTAATGGTGACCAAACTCCTGTTATGCATACTGGAACCATTAGTTTATCATCCTCTTTGACATTAGAAAATGTTCTACATGTTCCCAGTTTTCATTTTAATTTGTTATCCATTCCCAAAATCACATCCACTGCCCCTTGTGAGGTTGTTTTTACTAATACTTATTGTCTCTTTCAGGACCCTCGATCGAACAGGATTATTGCGAAGGGTAAACGACATGGGAATCTTTATTACTTGGAAGTTCTAAATCCATCTGTTGCTGCTGCCGATTGCTCTTCTTTGGACTTATGGCATTGCCGCCTAGGTCACCCGGGTTCTTCTGTTATTTCCTCATTAAAACTTTTGGACTCTACTATTTGTTTTAAGAATATTTGTCCTTGTACTATTTGCCGTTTGGCAAAATAGCATCGTTTATCATTTTCTCACAGTACTATTTCTACATATTCTTCTTTTGATATGATTCATCTTGATGTTTGGGGACCCTATCGCACACCCTCCCTATCTGGTGCGAGATCCTTTGTAACCATTGTTGATGACTTTACAAGAAGCACTTGGCTTTATCTAATGCAAGCAAAGGATGAGGTTCCCCACCTCCTTCAATCCTTTTTTGCTATGATAAATACTCAATTTGGAGTCCAAATCAAGGTTAAGATCTGATCAAGGAACCGAATTTTTTAACACTCAAAATTTCCATTTTTTACAAAGGCTTGGAGTTGTCTATCAATCTAGTTGTGTTTCCACCCCTCAACAAAATGGAGTGGTGGAACGCAAACATAGGCACCTCTTGAATGTAGCCCGCGCCCTACGTTTTCAAGCCAACCTACCATTAAAATTCTGGGGAGATTGCGTTGTCACCGCCACACACCTTATCAATCGTTTGCCTACACCTGTGTTACATGGGAAGACACCATTTGAAATTCTCTATGGAAAAATTCCAATTTTTTCACACTTGCGTGTTTTCGGATGCCTTCGCTTTGCTAGGAACACCACCATCCAACACAAATTTGACAAATGAGCCTCTCCGGGTGTTTTCCTTGGTTACCCCTATGGGCAGAAAGGGTATCGGATTTATGACTTAGAAAGTGGTAAAATTTTGGTGTCCAGGGATGTAGTTTTTCATGAAAATATTTTTCCCTTCCAAACAATCAAGGACAACTCCCAAGCTTTTGTTCGCCCCTCATTACCAGCCCAACCCGAAGTTGACTTTGAAATACCCTTCGAAGTCGTTCCTCTATCTCCTACCCCGACAGTCCCTACACCCACTCCACCAATTGGTGAAGAAATTTCGGTTCCTTCACCTAAACGCTCTACCCGTCCTCGAGGACCTCCCAAGTATCTTAAAGACTACCAATGCTCACTTTCCCAGTCTCAATTTCCCTCTTCGGCGACAGCCCAAGGTATTTCTCACCCTCTCCATCATTTTTTACAATATAATCATTTTTCTCCCAACCATTTGGCTTTCCTAGCTTCTTTGGCTAGCAATACCGAACCTGCAACCTTTGCTGAGGCTATGAAATTCCAACAGTGGAGGGATGCTATGCAAGCATAAATTGGTGCTTTGGCAGAAAACAATACTTGGTTACTTGTTCCTTTACCACATGGAAAAAAACCAATTGGATCCAAATGGGTGTTCAAGATTAAACGCCGTTCGATGGCTCAATCGAGCAGTACAAGGCTCGTCTTGTAGTGAAATGCTATAATCAAGTGGAAGGCATTGACTATCATGACACATTTGCCCCTGTGGCAAAACTTGTTACAGTACGCACTTTGATTGCACTAGCTGCCATACAAGGATGGTCACTACATCAAATGGACATGCACAATGCTTTCTTGCATGGTGATTTAAATGAGGATGTTTATATGACACCACCACCTGGTTATCGACGTAAGGGGGAGAACCTTGTTTGCAAACTTCACAAGTCCTTATATGGTTTGAAACAAGCCTCACGTCAATGGTTTTTGAAATTTTCTAGTGCCCTACTACAATTTGGCTTTCTACAGTCTTGGGCCGATCACTCTTTATTTGTTCTCCGATGGCAGGATTCGATGGTATATATAGTGCTCTATGTGGATGATATCATCATCACCGGCACTAAGATATCTTTAATCGATGAAGTGAAAGAATTTGTATTTCAAAATTTTCATATCAAAGACCTTGGCCCTTTGAAGTACTTCTTGGGCATTAAAGTAGCCCGCTCATCCAAGGGGATATATCTCTCACAGCGAAAGTATGTTCTAGATATTCTCAGTGATTCTGGGCTCACTGGTACTAGACCGGCCATGACACCAATGGAGCAAAATTTACACTTAACGGATACAACGGGAGATTTACTACCCGATCCCTCATTGTATCAACGTCTCATTGGTCGGTTGATATATCTCACAGTTACTCGCCCTAACATCGCGCATACGGTCAACATTCTAAGCCAATTCATACATGAGCCACGTCAGCCTCATATGGATGCTGCACACAGGCTACTTCGGTTCTTGAAGGCCACACCAGGGAAGGGCATTACCTATTCCGCTACATCACCACTACAACTCCGCGGTTACTATGACTCTGATTGGGCCACCTGTTCAAGTACCCGGCATTCCATGACAGGTTACTGCAGTCTGCTTGGCTCCAGTCCAATCTCATGGAAGACGAAGAAACAAACCACTGTATCACGCTCCTCAGCTGAGGCCGAATACAGGGCTATGGCGGTTGCCATGTGTGAAATCACCTGGTAATCCTATCTCTTTAGAGATCTGGGCATACAGCTACCAACCCTAGTTCCCCTATTCTGTGATAACCAGGCTTCCATACATATAGCATCTAACCCAATTTTCCACGAATGAACAAAGCACATCGAGATCGATTGCCATGTTGTCCGTGAAAAACTGCAGCAAGGTCTTCTCCAACCAAGAAAGATCTTCACCATTGATCAGCTGGCCGATCTGTTCACTAAGTCACTTGGCAGCGAACAATTCCATCATCTCAGTTCTAAGTTGGGCGTTTATAACCTTCATGCTCCAACTTGAGGGGGAGTCTTACCATATGAGTTTTCATTAACGACTAGGATAATTAGCTGACTAGGATAATTGATTCTTTACCTAATCTTAGGAGCTAATTTAGTCAAGTAAATCACTAACTTTGGGTGATTGACCCTTGTATCTTTGTGTATAAATATATCTTCTTATATCAATGGAAATACCCATCTATTCAAATTTTGATAACAACCTTGATTCGTTAGAGCCATTGATCTCCAACACTCATCAACACCATTGATCCTCAACAAACATTGACAGAGCAAATATTCCCTTTTGTCTTTTCTTCTAACAAACTTGTAACAAATTGTACTGCAAGGCATTAGACCTATAAATACAATTGACGCAGGTGATGAAATCAATACACTGAAATCACCTTTACACTCTAAAAATTGTCATGGTATGAGAGCTGTAAAATTTCTAAAAACACTCTATTTCCTTTCAATGGCATCATCGTCCTTCTCTACAGCTCCCTTTCCTATCACCAGCCTCAGTAACCTAGTTGCAGTAAAACTAGATGGAAACAACTACCTCCTATGGAAGGAACAGCTAGAATCCATCTTTATTAGCTCCGATTTGATGGACCATGTTGATGGTTCTCTCTCTGCTCCACCTCTGACCACTACCAAAACCTCTACAGATGCTAAAGGAGTTTCCACTATTACCACAATACCCAACCCAGAATTCCAAACCTAGCGCAAGATAGATCACTTTGTTAGGGCTTCCATCAATGCAACCCTCCATGAATCACTTTAATCCCATATTCTTGGCTTGAAAACTGTAAAAGATGTCTGGGACTCTCTGGCCAATCTCTTTCAACAATAGTCTGCAGCCCAACGAAGCTTCCTGTGCCATGAATTGATGAATATCCGCAAAGGCACCACTTCTATCACCGAATATTTAACCAAACTCAAGGGTCTCTCACACTCTCTCGCTGCCATAGATGACCGTGTCAAGGATGCTAAACTGGTGAACTATGCCCTCAATGGACTTGATGCAGACTACTCAACCTTTGTCATAACTATAGAAAATAGCACTCCTCTGGTCTCCTTCCCTGATCTTCGTGCCAAACTGCTCACGCATGAGCAGTGCCTCAAACGAGGATTTGGAACTCCAACTCTGCCTCTTCCAGACCTGCACACAGAGTCAGCTTTACTCTCTCTACACTCCAGCAACTACAATAGTACCTTAAGGCCTAAAGGTAACAACAACTTCAAGCCTCGTCCTCCTTTTCAAAACCCATCCACATAAAACCCTTCTACCATTCGATCCTTCCCCACTTGTTATTCAAATCGGTCCATCAAATGTCAGATATGTGCCAAGACAGGGCACCCTGCTAGCAAATGCTTCTTTCGTTACTCTGCTAGTCGCAACAGTGCTCCTAGTCCTCAAAACTCTCAAGCACCATTCACTCAAGGATATTAGGCCCCTCCCACCTCTTCAGCATCATATGCAGGTCTCCACATGGCCCCCTCTACCTCAGATGCTTCTCCATGGATAGTTGACTCTGGGACGACATCTCACATCACCTTTGATCCCAATGTTCTTCATCAGCTTGTTGCATATAGTGGATCTGACCAAGTTTTGGTCGGTGATGGTAAGCCTCTACCCATTTCTCATTCAGGCACCACCATACTCTCCACGCCTAATGCTTCCTTACTATTAAAAGTCACCCTTGTTGTTCCCAAAAACTCTCAGAATTTATTGTCTATTTCTAAGCTAACTCGTGATAATAACTGTTGTGTGTCTTTTTACTCTTGGGGCTTCTGTATAAAGGACCTTCTCACAGGCCAAACTCTACTCAAGGGTCCACTACTAGATGATCTCTATTAGCTTTCCCTCACCAAGGTTCCTCTTCAGGCTCTTCTGTTACACCTGCACCCCAGATATTCCTTTATACATGGGGTAGTTTGGACCTTTACCTAATGGGTAATGCCTTATGACCATAGTCAACGCCGACAACCTTGAACTGGAAATACCATAGAAAGATTCCCCTTGAAGACTTGGAAATGTGGCCAAAGTCCCGCAACTTTCCTTGAAGTTTGGGCTATGACAGTAGCATCGGAGTTATGAATGGACTCACTCTTACTGAATCCGCTCAAGGATCCGCCCGTGCTGTCATCAGCCTTTTTGGATTATTTTCTTATGGGACCCACACCCCCATGCCCTAGACACCCTAAGTGAACCTTTGGACCATATGGACCCCTGCCCTCACCATTGATTGGTTGAGTGGGCCATGAAAGTGGGCCCATAAGGCTTAACTAGGTGAATAATAGGTTTATACACCCTAGCCTAAACCAAACAGACCTTAGAGGACAACTAAGTCCTATGGACTTAGGGTGCACCCCAAACATGACCTAATGGACCTAATGGGTACGGCTAAAGCCAAACAAGCCCTAAGACCTAAATCAAAACCCATTTAAAGACCTAGGGCGACTAAGTGATTGGGGGTACCTAAACCAAACACACTCTAAGGCCCATCTAACCCCTTAAAGGATGCCTAAACCCCTCTCATTCACTTATCTCTCCCCCTCCCCCATAAACCGTGGAAGAGAAGAGATAAGAGAAAAGGGAAGGAGGAAGAGGAAGGAAGAAGAAGGAGAAGTACAAGAGGAATAGGAGGGGAAGGGAAGAAGGTGGAAGCCATGCAAAGATGGTTGGCAGCTTCATACCTCCTCCCCAGCTGGCCGGATCCAAGGGAGAAGAGATGGAGAAAGTGGCTGGAAGAAGGAAGCTCACCAAGGTAAGCTCCCTCAACCTAGCTCTCCCTCATTTCCTTTTTATTTTGTTGGTTTCTTGAACTAGGGCTAACCTAGGGTTCCATTTGGGACTCAAGGTAAAGCTCAGCCCTAGTTGGGAGCTCTAATGGATGGTGACCTAGACCTCTAAGTGTTGTAATTGCAGCCATGGCCAATGAATCCAAGGTTTGAACCTTGAACCCCAACCCATGGACCAATGTGAGACCCAAACCTTGTAGGATCTTGGATCCTTGAGGTGAGCCTAGGACCTAGTGACCCTAGGAAGGCTTAGACACCTCCCCCTTGTCCTTGAGGTGCTATGGAGCTCCAAGCTTCAAGCTGGAGCTGAAACCCTCTGCAATCTCGGCAGAGACAGCCGACGGATGAATAATCGGATCCATCTATCGTGGTACCGCCCGTCAATCCGCCAAGTACAAACCCCGGGTGTTAGCCTAAGCGGACGAAGGCATGGATTCACTCTGTTTGCCTCCGCCCGAAGCCTGTTGCTCTCGGGTCTGCCTCAGCAAATCGAATGGATGCAGGGGTGGACCCAAGAAGCACATCCGCCCGTGGATCCACTCCCTTTTATGATTGTCTCAGATCTTGAATGGATCAACAACCGGATTCAACTAAGAAGTCTCGTTCGTGGGCCCGCTCGCTCTGTTTTTACTTTTTGGCCTGAACGGAGTCAGGGGTAGATTCACCTCTACTGAGACCACCCATGAGTCCGCTCGTGCTGTCTTGGTTGAAATCTGATTTTAACCTTATGGGTCCAGTGTGGGACCCCTCTATACATGATTTAATGATTGTTTTTGTATTCCTAGGCTACCGAACTCGATGGAGAGTGGGAAGCCCAGGTGAGATTCATGTCAACCACACACGGAGGCATCCGTGTTAGGTGAGTGGGTTTTGGGTGATTTGTTGGGTTTGATTATTATATAATTGTTAATATTAAGCATGCTATAGTATATTTATAAGCATGGTGCACATTACATTTTATTCGTTTATGAACTGCTGAGAATATGATAGTATGCTCACCATTGTATCGGGCTACAGTACTGGGTATGCCGATATCGAAACCCTAATTTATTTAATTATGAAAACGGTTGTATGTCATCCTGATCTATATGTGCCGTGTCATGCTGGTACCCGGGTACTAGATGGAATGGGACATTGAAGCACCCGAAATACCTCTCGGGATGATAGGACCCTGCATATAGTATATCTGCGGCTAGGATGCTTGTTCCCTTATGCTACGACCCTTGCCAATAGGGGTTTACGTGTTGGATAGTCTGAGCACCTGCGGTCTGTGGAGGTGGGAGAGGCCAGGGCAGGGGTAGTAATGGCTATCGGGGTTTGCCACTGGGTGATCATGATGGCTTCTATCAGCGCAGGTCCCTTAGTGATAATTGAGGTCTCACTGGGGCGATAGGATAAGTGACCCTTAGTGTTTTTCGAGTTATCAAAGTAGCATATACTTGACCGATAGAATTGTGTGTTAGGTGGAAAATGAATCTAACATTGGCATGCATCATTCTGTTTGATATTGATTATATGGTATATGTGCATTGCCCTTTTGGTCCCTCACTAGCTAGTGTAGCTAACCCCGTTGTGCAACCCCTTTTTAGTTGTTATGCAGGAGGTACTACTTAGATGAGCATCGTTGGATGCGAATCAAGTGGGACCAATGGCTGTGACTTGGATGTAGATACACACCCAAGTTTGGTGACCTCGGGATAATTATTTATTATTTTATTATTTTCTGTCTTCATCCCACAATCATGTATAAACTGTATGCTTATTTATAAAGAGAGTAATGAATGGTTACCTATGTTAGAATTGTAATGTGTTATCATTAGAGAACCGATGCTCTATAATTTCACATGATTTAATTTAATTTTGCTTCCTCTAACTCTGTATCTGAAACGGTTTATTTCCTTTTGTACGTTCCTTTCTGTTATCAAAAGGTGATGACAGGGTGGACTGTGGCTCAGGACACTGTATCCGCTATCCTGGTAGGTGTTGGGATGATGTGTAATTATCCCAGTCATACCCCTATGTGATAAAATATCTTATATTGGGATATGGGTGTGACAAAGTGGTATCAGAGCGTGATGCTCTGCACCGATCACAGTCCAGTGTAACTTCTTGATTTACTCTCCACAAATAGGTTCTAAAGTAAGAAAATCTCAAGAACATAAACTGTTGTATGTGGACTTAGGAGAAGACTGATTGGAATGAAAACAAGAACCTAGAGAAATAATAGGCAACATGGAACTTAGGTTTTTGAACATAGGCTGTTGAGTAATAACTGTATACTTGCTTAGTCGGGTCCTAAGTAGATAACTGTCGGGTAAATATATGCTATGTTCCACACATTATAATGAATTAAGAATAATCAACCCATAATAATCCACAATGATCTAAACAAGTGGAATTAAGTATATATACATATATACATAGGAATATGCCTAATTAACTACAAGTTCCCAGTTGCTCTACATTTCTGCTTAGGCATGATTTCACCCATTCTAGCCAAAACCACAAGATTTCACCTGTGCCAATTCAAACCATCTGATTTGTTTCATCCAGAATTAAGATTACATTCATCCACCATAATTTAGAAAGTTCTTAGAAGTTCAAATAGTTCATCCAACCATCTGATCAGAAGAAAAGAAAGGAAAAAAAGGAGAAAAAGGGAAAACTAAAGGAAAAGAGCAAATAAAAGAGTTTCACAAAGATCCATCAAGGACCGGATCAACAAGAGCAGAAATGATATAACTCCAAAGAATTGCTGGAGTAGAACTGAGCTAGGCATGTGCACCACCTCTACCACCGCGACCCAGGAAAGCACTTAGATCTTTCACCTCTCGCTCGATGCCATCTAGGCATTGAGCCTGGTCTGAGAATTGCTTCTTAACATCATCGAAGCCATCTGCCACCCTCCCCTGGGTGCACTAGAATAGCCATCATGATGTTGCTACCTCCCCTAGGTGCACTAGGAGTCCCTGCTGCAGAAGATCCTGAGCCCATGAATTCTAGATCATTGCTGTCATCCTCGTCCTCCTCTCTGGCCCCCCTGCCATCCCCGTAATGCACCTGTTCACCTACAATATCATAATCATAATATAAATTCATTTTCTGCAGTGCATTAAATCCAATGGGTCCCTCAGTGCATGTTCCCTTGGGTTCATGGTCTAGATCAACCCCAAGGAATAGGAAAATTTGGGTAAGTAGGCGACCATAGGGCAATGTGTTGTTACGAACAGGATTCATCACCGCGTGGGCCATGTATTGCATAACCACGTGAGGCAAACAGATGGGCCGGCCAATGTACAAAGAATAAGCCAGAACTGCAAACATCAAAGGAGGTGCTGTGTTGTGAGCCTTAGAAGGAGTCAGATTGGTCCTGGTTATAAAGATCAGAACACGCTGCGAATGAGGGAACTTGGAAAGATCTTCGTTCTCCTTGAACTTGTCATTGGAGAGAATCTTAAACAATTGTCGCCTCTCATCCGAAGGAAGACACTAGTCCGGATGACTGCTTGGAGGGTAGTATACTTGTTCACCCTCTGAAGAGACACTGAGAAGAACCCCCAACTCTGTTGCGGTGAAACCAATGATAACTCCCTTCACATAGGAAGTCAGCTACTACACATCATCTTCCTCTTTGGTCAGGACCAGATTTGCATAGAACTCCCTGACCAAAGTGGGATAGTAGAAGTCCAGCTAGATGAGCATGTTGGTCCACTGAGTTTCTCAAACCTAGCCTCCACCTTGTAGGCTAGAAGCTCCTCTACAGTGACATCTCTCTCCACGAGAATCTTCCTATTGAAGAGATGCTCCTTATAAATACCTTCGGTCTTTTCGGAGGTAAACTGGTTCACATTGTAGGCTGTAGGAGCGGAAGGCACAATGGATAGGTCTCTCCTTCTCTTTGGGGTCATGAGTTGATTTCCTACACACAAAAGGGCACAAACCGAAGAAGGACAGTAAGTGTAAGCCCAATTGAAATGATGATATACAATTGACAAATAATTATAGGGACGGAATGCTTAAAAGATATGGAGATAATTAGAAGAGAAAGGATGTACATGAAGAGAAAATCAATATATGCACATGCAATAATGAGAATATGAAACAAAGCTGCCATTGAAGATATGTGAGAAGAAAAGAAATAAGATAAATTCATATGTGAAGTCTACATGAGGCCCCTAGTGTTGAAATATGAGATCAACATAAGCAATGTGGGTGCTCTTAAATATTGTATATTTCAACCAATGACAAGCAAGTGAGATGTTGAATGAGATACCCCACAAGGAGACAAGGATTTATTTATTTGAGGAAAAAGAGGATAAGCATTAAGAAATATGCAAATAATCCCAGAAATAAGTAATGCATTGAGGTTGCACTAAGTAAATAAATTAATTGGAAAATAAAGGATGGATTTTAAGATTTTATCAAAATCATACAAGCAAGAGGAGATGTTTGGAGATAAGACAATTATGAGATTCTAGAACATATAAAGAACTAAGCATGAACTTGAAGATTTTCCAAGGTATTGAAGGATTGAGGTTTTACCCAATCTAAACCTAGAACCAATCCAAGTAGATCCAACTACACTTCACAACCATAGCATACAATTTTCAAATGCTTGCAAAGGCTTTAAAATGTATAAGATATACAATGCACAACAAGGAATCCAACCATATAGTGTCATTGATCGATTAGTGCTTGATTTACACCCAAAACCCTAGCCTAAAATCGATTTTGGGTATGATCTTGGCATACATGGCCATGAAAGTGCAAACAAAATCAATTCTAATCATAGCCTAGGCTTATCCATACCAAATCCTAGAAGGAAGGAAGGAAAGATAATGAGACACAAGCCAAGATTCTACAAATGGGAGAAAGGAATATGTAGAGACAAGCAAATCCTATAATGGGAAA
The DNA here is from genome assembly GCF_018873765.1 of Telopea speciosissima. Taxonomy (NCBI): domain Eukaryota; kingdom Viridiplantae; phylum Streptophyta; class Magnoliopsida; order Proteales; family Proteaceae; genus Telopea; species Telopea speciosissima. The sequence continues at coordinate 19,569,138 of NC_057920.1, read as the reverse complement.
AGAGAGAATGGAAAGGAGAAAAGAGAAGAGGAATGGGAAGAAAAACCTTACCTAGAGAGTGAGAGAAGGAACCTTGAGACTTGAGATTGCAAGAGATCCACTCCAAGAGTTACTAGGAAGCCCAACCGAAAACCTTGTAGAGTCCTCTCCCCTTGCGGTTTTGTTTTCCCCTCTTTGGAGCCAAAAGTGAGTTTTAAAACTCATGGCTCTGTTTTGTTAATTCCACGAACGGACGAATGAATGGAACCACTTATAGTGACTTTGCCCGTTGATCCGTCCCGCCTAAAACTTGAAATTTTGGGGTATTAGCCTGAGCGGATCAAGGAGCGGATCCACAGTTATGAGTCCGCTCGTAGATCCGATCGATTCATTTCCTCTCGGCTTCTTGACCTTCTGAGAATAGATGAATGAATGGATTCACGTTCCGCATCCGCCTGTTAGTCCACTCTCCTTATTTTTGCGGAGAAGCCACGAACAGACCTAGAGTACTGACACCGCTCGTGAATCCGCTCGATTTCTTTTAGGATTTTGAGCCCAGATTTTGGAGACCTTCTATGTATGATGAATTTATGCCTATACCCTAGGTTGGACACCCTATTGTGAGACCCAATTGTGGGAACCACCTAAGTCTAGTTGAGGTCCTAAAGTTAAAGGGATTAGGACTTATATCCGACTGGGCCAGCCAAGATGAGATGGCAAGCATCAGTGTATGTTGTGACTTTCCTCCTATGCGAAAGAAGGAGAGTTGCCTTTATGGATGCGGACACTTAGACCTGTTAGTACGTGAACCTAAACCTACGTGGTGTAGAAACCCTTATAGGGGTACATAAGTTTCAACTCTTAGTCAGGCCTGTAGGAAGGTGACCACTAGGTCGGTATGCGCAGGTTTAGTTGGGTAAACCATAAAGACCACATATAATTTGGAATCAGTCATAACACCTCAAGCTAGTGACTACTCTATTTGTACCTTACTTTGTTCATCCAAACCTTGTGTAGACTCATACAGAGGGTCCTACACCGTGACTTGGTTTTCAAAAGGGACTTAATAAACCGTACTCGAAGACTGTTTGTTCCTATGGATCGACCTAGGTTATAGATATGTCCATAGGAATATGAATGTAATTATTAAACTTATACCTATGATTGACGTGGTAATAAATATATTGAATGTGTTTCTTTCATCCTTGTGTATGGATAGATTAGTTCTCCTGAGCCGCAAGTGTGACTCTGCCTTGACCTTATGGTGGCAGCTAGTTCACACCCTGACCTTGGTCTACCAAACCATAGGTTAATAGGGAATTAATTTAGTGACGACCGGATAGATTAGAAATGGACCCTGCTTAAAGGATTTGACTCGGACTTAACCCGTGAGATGATTGTGTGGTTCTCGAGAGAGGACTGGTATGGACTTTTCCCCTATGGGATAACCGTGCGATAGGGTTAAAGGTTGTGAAAGCTGAAACTGAAGGATGTAACAAGACCTTTTCCAACACCAAATATGAAGGGAGTAATGGATCGCCAATGTGTTCCCTCCGTGCTGGGAGTGACACATATGGAGGTCCCATCAATATTCCAAATCATCCTGAAGTTGGGTTAGGTAATGAAATGACCCAAAGTAGAAGCATTCAGAATGTAAACCTTGCACTGAGAACTAGGCAGGTTAAGTCCTTCAACCCAATGGTAACCAGAGTAGTGAAGACCTAGGTGGCATCGCTTGATCTGGGGAATTTGGAGAACTCCCTATTCATTATGACAAAGTTTAGTATAGAAGACAGTGTGGTCGCCTCTGGAATGTGGTAATTACCGAATCTTGATCCAGTAAAGCTTAGGGTTACTATGGACCGCACCTTGTGGTGATGAGACCCTAGAGTGAAAGAGAATGGGATGACCTAACCCGTTGTGTCATGTAGACACTGCTTTACCTTGACTCGACCTTGACTTAGCTCCGATAGTGGGTGTTTGGAGGAATTGTTGTTTAACAAGCCTTCGCCCTTGAGACCCGAGTTGCCTCAAATTTGGAGGATGAAATTTTTAATAAGGTTGGGGGGATGTTACACCCGTACCCCAGATATTCCCTTATACTCGGGGTAGTTTAGACCTTTACCTAATGGGTAATGCCTTATGACCATAGTCAACCTCGACGACCTTGAACTGGAAATACCATAGAAAGATTCCCCTCGAAGACTTAAAAATGTGGGCCAAAGCCCCGCAACTTTCCTTGAAGTTTGGGCCATGACAGCAGCACCGGAGTTATGAACAGACTTACTCTTACTGAATCCGCTGGAGGATCCGCCCATGCTGTCATCAGCCTTTTTAGATTATTTTCTTATGGGACCCATACCCCCGTGTCCTAGACACCCTAAGTGAACCTTTGGACCATATGGACCCCTGCCCTCACCATTAGATGGTTGAGTGGGCCCAAAAGGCTTAACTAGGTGAATAATAGGTTTATACACCGTAGCTTAAACCAAACAGACCTTAGAGGACAACTAAGTCCTATGAACTTAGGGTGCACCCCAAACATGACCTAATGGACTTAATGGGTATGGCTAAAGCCAAAAAAGCCCTAAGACCTAAATCAAAACCCATTTAAAGACCTAGGACCACTAAGTGATTGGGGGTACCTAAACCAAACACACCCTAAGGCCCATCTAACCCCTTAAAGGATACCTAAACCCCTCTTATTCAGTTATCTCTCCCCCTCCCCCATAAACCGTGGAGGAGAAGAGACAAGAGAAAAGGGAAGGAGAAAGAGGAAGGAAGAAGAAGGAGAAGTAGAAGAGGAATAAGAGCAAAAGGGAAGAAGGTGGAAGCCATGCAAAGATGGCTGGCAGCTTCACACCTCCTCCCCAGCTAGCTGGATCCAAGGGAGAAGAGATGGAGAGAGTGGCTGGAAGAAGGAAGCTCACCAAGGTAAGCTCCCTCAACCTAGCTTTCCCTCATTTCCTTTTTATTTTGTTGGTTTCTTGAGCTAGGGCTAACCTAGGGTTCCATTTGGGACTCAAGGTGAAGCTTGGCCCTAGTTGGGAGCTCTAATGGATGGTGACCTAGACCTCTAAGTGCTGCAATTGTAGCCATGGCCAATGAATCCATGGTTTGAACCTTGAACCCCAACCATGGACCAATGTGAGACCCAAACCTTGTAGGATCTTGGATCCTTGAGGTGAGCCTAGGACCTAGTGACCCTAGGAAGGCTTAGACACCTCCCCCTTGTCCCTGAGGTGCTATGGAGCTCCAAGCTTCAGGCTAGAGCTGAAAGCCTCTGCAATCTCAGAAGAGACTGCCAGCGGATGAACGACTAGATCCATCTATCGTGATACAGCCCATCAGTTCACCCAGTACAAACCCTGTGTGTTGGCCTGAGCTGACAAAGGCACAGATTTACTCTGTTTGCCTCCGTCGAAGCCTGTTGCTCTCGGGTCTGTCTCAGGAAATTGAACGGATGCAGGGGCGGACCCAAGAAGCACATCCGCCCGTGGATCCACTCCCTTTTATGATTGTCTCAGATGTTGAACGGATCAACAACCGGATTCAACTAAGAAGTTTCGCTCCTGGGTCCGCTCACTCTGTTTTTACTTTTTGGCCTGAATGGAGTCATGGGTGGATTCACCTTTGCTGAGACCGCCCGTGAGTCCACTCGTGTTGTCTTGGTTGAAATCTGATTTTAACCTTATGGGCCCAGTGTGGGACCCCTCTATACATGATTTAATGATTGTTTTTGTATTCCTAGGCTACCAAACTCGATGGAGAGCGGGAAGCCCAAGTGAGATTCATGTCAACCACACACGGAGGCGTTCGTGTTAGGTAAGTGGGTTCTGGGTGATTTGTTGGGTTTGATTATTATATAATTGTTAATATTAAGCATGCTATGGTATATTTATAAGCATGGTGCGCGTTGCATTTTATTCGTTTGTGAACTACTGAGAATATGATAGTATACTCACCATTGTATCGGGTTACGGTGCCGGGTGTGCCAGTACTGGAACCCCAATTTATTTAATTATGAAAACTATTGTATGTCATCCTGATCTGTATGTGCCGTGCTGTGCTGGTACCCAGGTACTAGATGGAATGGGACGTTGATGCACCCGGAATACCTCTCGGGACGATAGGACCCTGCATATAGTATATCTGCGGTTAGGATGCTTATTCCCTTATGCTACGACCCTTGCCAACAAGGGTTTACGTGTTGGATAGTTTGAGCACCTGCGGTCTGTGGAGGTGGGAGAGGCTAGGGCAGAGGTAGTGATGGCTATCAGGGTTTGCCATTGGGTGGTCATAATGGCTTCTACCACCACAAGTCCCTTCGTGATAGTTGAGGTCTCACTGGGGCGATAGGATAAGTGACCCTCAGTGTTTCCCGAGTTATCATAGTAGCATATACTTGACCGATAGAATTATGTGTTAGGTGAAAAATGAATCTAACATTGGCATGCATCATTCTGATTGATATTGTTTGTATGGTGTATGTGCATTCCCCTTTTGCTCCCTCACTAGCTAGTGTAGCTAACCCCGTTGCTCAATCTCTTTTTAGTTGTTATGCAGGAGGAACTATTTAGATGAGCACCGTTGGATGTGAATCAAGTGGGACCAGTGGTTGTGACTTGGATGTAGATACACACCCAAGTTTGGTGCCCTCAGGGCGATTGTTTATTATTTTATTATTTTATGTCTTCATCCCACGATCATGTATAAAGTGTATGTTTATTTATAGGGAGAGTAATGAATGGTTACTTATATTAAATTGTAATATGTATTATCATTAGAGAACCGATGCTCTATAATTTCACATGATTTAATTTAATTTCACTTTCGCTAACTCTATATCTGGAATGGTTTATTTCCTTTTGTACATTCCTTTCTGTTATCAAAAGGTGATGACAGGGTGGACTGTGGCTCAGGACACTGTATCCGCGATCCTGGTAGGTGTTGGGATGATGTGTAATTGTCCCAGTCATACCCCTATGTGGCAAAATTTCTTACATCGGGATAGGGGCGTGACATCGTCACACTGCACTACTCACTTCAGGGCAATCCATTCACACTTGGCATAAGCGCTTGGGTTACCCCTCTTCAACTATCCTTCATCGTCTTTGGCAGCTTCATTTTCTTAGTTTTCCTACCTCTATTAAATCACAGCCTGTTTGTGATTCTTGTTTACTAGGCAAACACCATAAGTTACCCTTTAATTCTATTGTAACAGACTCTAAATTCCCATTGGAGGTAATACATTGTGATTTGTGGGGACCTACTCAATCTGTTTCCTTTACTGGTTTTCATTCTTACATTATTTTTGTTGATGAATACAGTAGGTACACTTGGCTCTATCCTCTGAATTCCAAGTCCAATGCCATTCAATGTTTTCAAAATTTCAAACTCATGGTTGAAAACCTCTTTAACTGTTCCATTAAACACTTTCTAAGTGATGGGGCTTTGGAACTTACCCAAGGACCCTTCAAGAGGTTCCTTGACAGCCATGGCATTGTGTCTTGAATATCTTGTCCCCACACCGCTGAGCAAAATGGAATTGCTGAGAGGAAGCATAGACACATAACTGATATGGGTCTCACACTTCTTTTCAAGCTCATATGCCCTCATAGTACTGGTTAGAAGCCTTTAATACCGCTGTTTATCTTATTTATCTACTTCCCACTCCAGTTCTTCAGAACTGATCCCCTCATCAAGTTCTTTTTAACACCCAGCCTGACTACTCTTCTCTCAAAATATTTAGATGCAAATGCTTTCCTTGTTTATGGCCTTACAGGAAGGACAAACTATCTCCGAATTCTTTGGCTTGTGTCTTCATTGGCTACAGTCCTTCTCACAAGGGCTACCACTGCCTTGATTATACTACTGGCAGGGTATACATCTCCCGCCATGTGGTTTTTGATGAGGAATCATTTCCCTTTGCATCCTCACTGCAGCCCCCAACCATGGCTCCACCCTCTCGTACACTAATTTCCTTACCCATTGCCTCATATCCCACCTCGGACCCTACCCTCCCAACTCCACCCACTGCCCCATCCACCCCACCATCACCTACACCGTCCCCAATTGCTCCATTCCAGCTGCCACCTCCATTACCCCTTCCACCCCTTGCTTCATCATCAGCACCTTCTCATCCAATGGTGACACGGCGCCAAATAGGTCACCTCAAACCTAAAGTTCCTTTCTCCATACTCACCACCAAACATCCCATTTCAGCAACCTTTCTTGCTACCCTTACACCTCCTGTAGCTGAACCAACCACATTCAAACAAGCCTCCACTGACCCACGGTGGATTCATGCTATGGAAGAGGAATTTGGTGCTCTCCTTTCCAACAATACCTAGACACTTGTGCCTGCTTCTCAGGCCATTAATTTGGTCGGCTGTAGATGGGTCTACCGAGTGAAAACCAACAGTGATGGCTCAATCCAATGTTTTAAGGCAAAACTTGTTGCCAAGGGGTTCCATCAATTACCTAGAATTGATTTTGAGGAGACCTTCAGCCCGGTAGTTAAAGCCGCAATGATCAGAACTGTTCTTACCATAGCCATCTCTTGCAATTGGCCTCTTCGACAAATCGATGTCAAAAATGCCTTCCTCCACGGCACACTTCATGAGGAAGTGTTCTGTGTTTCTACCCATTGTGTCCCTCCTATCTTGAGTGTTATGGCAATCCCTGGGTTAAATGCCACTTGGACTCAAAATGAATAGGAAATTTATAATACTATTCTTACCCGTTTTGATGAGGCTTTCACTTTAGAAGGTGGGGATTCTATCTCTCTTGAGAATGTTCTTATGGCTGTGGAACCAGTTATCTCTAATGACACCAACACTATGTTTTATTATCCTCCAACTATAGAAGAGATGCATGCTGTCCTTTTTTATATAAGTCCTTTAAAATCTCCAAGACCTGATGGTTTCCCTCCACCATTCTTTCAAAGGTATTGGGATATTATTAAGGTTGATCTCTTTAATCTAGTTTGTAGTTTTTTTGAAACTGGATTTATTTCAAACGAGATGAATGCTAACTTGATATGTCTTGTACCGAAAGTTGCTAAATCTAAATCAACAGATCAGTTTTGGACTATTTCCTTGTGTAGTGTGGTATGTAAGGTTCTTATAAAAATTCTAGCAAACCATTTAAAACTAATTCTTCATGATGTTATTAGCCCCTTTCAATAACCATTTGTTTCTGGTCATTATATTTCTTATAATATTCTTATGGCTAATGAGTTATTTCATTATATACGGAAGAAGAAGAGTAAATGGAAGTATCTTGCTATGAAGTTGGATGTGAAGAAGGCCTATGATAGGTTTGAATGGGAGTTATTGAGAACCTGCTCTTACGTATGGGATTTAGCACTCATTAGGTTACGATGGTGATGGGCTGTTTACACTCTGTTTCTTATCAAGTTTTAATTAATGGTGCACCAAGAGGAAGTATCACCCCTAGCAGAGGAATTCGGCAAGGGGACCCACTATCACCGGCTTTATTCATATTATGTTCTCACACCTTGAGTTGTTTGTTGTTAAAGGCTGAATGAGAAGGACATATACATGGAATCAAGGTTCGAAATCGGGCATCAGCAGTGACTCATCTCCTCTTTACAGATGATAGTTTGATTTTTTCAGAGTTAAACATTGATGAAGTTCATTATTTGAAAGATATATTATCTTTTTATTGCAAAGCCTCAGGACAATCTATAAGTTTGATTAAGTCTTGTATCATCTTTACTCCCAACACTCACCCTAAGTTGAAGCGTTGGTTTTCTAGGACACTCAAGATTCCTTATGGTCCAGCCCCAAAAAAATATTTGGGGTTACCAACAGATTTTGGTGTTTATAAAGGTACTTTATTTAAGGAGATTATTACAAAAATTGAAGGGAGGATATAAGGATGGAAGTCTAAATTATTGTCACATGTAGGAAAGGAGGTTCTCTTGAAATCTGTTGTTTTTCCTATAGGGAATTTTGCATCTATGCATTTTAAAATGCCCACTAAACTTCTTATAAACATAGGGTTCATCAAGATTACGATCAAATCCAAACTCTTTGATTGTTTGATTGAACCTGATGTTCCAACTTTTAGATGCTTGTTTAAAAGTCCATGGATTGACTTCAACAACTTGCACACTTTGTTCTCCTCTCCTTCAGTGATGAACCCCTTCGGCTGGGACATATAAATGTCCTTTTCAAGATGTCCATTCAAGAAAGCTGTTTGAACATCCATCTGCCAGATCTTATAATCCAAGTGTGTTGCTATAGCAAGTAAAATCTGTATGGACTTTAGCATTGCAACAGGTAAGAAGGTTTCCTCGTAGTCTATGCCTTCTTGTTGGGTATACCTCTTGGCTACCAGCCTTGCCTTAAATCTCTCTATGCTTCCATCGGCGCCTTGCTTCTTCTTGTACATCCATTTACACCCAATAGGTCTAATACCTTCAGGTGGATCCACTAGAGTCCAAACGTCATTGATATACATAGAGTCCATTTCATTTTTCATAGCATTTATCCATCTAGTTGTATCTACATCTCCTATAACTTCCTGGTAGGGTGCTAGGATCCGAATCCGAAGAGTCGGTGACCATATAGAACTCTTCCAATTTGTTTGATTCCTCGCTAAAGTAAACGAAATAATCAGGAGCTCTAATTGTCCTTCCACTGCACCTTGGTTCTACAGGAGTTACCATCGGTGGTGGTGGTTTAGTGATGGGTGTAACTGGGACTATTTGAGCATTAGGATTTTCCAACTCTTGGATGACTACTGGCTCAGATCTTGGGATGATCTGATCATCTTCAAGGAACGTTGTGTGTTTACTAATAAACACTTTCTTCTCCACTGGGTTATAGAAATAATACACAATGGTGCCTTTGGGATAGCCTAGAAAATGACATCTGTAAATCCTGGATTCTAGTTTATCTGTATGTTGCCGTTTCACTTGTGTAATGCAATCCCATACCCTAAGATGTTGTAGACTAGGTTTGCGCCCTGTCTACAACTCATATGGCGTCTTGGGTATAGATTTACTCGGAACCCTATTCAAAATATATATTGTTGTTTCCAAAGCATAACCCCAAAATGACAAGTGCAGCTGAGAGTATGTGAGCATCGATCGAACCATGTCTAATAGAGTTTGATTCCTTCTCTCTAACACACCGTTTTATTGTGGTGTGCCTGGTGCAGTCAGCTGCGATAAGACACCCCTATCACGTAAGTGATCCAAGAATTCGTCGAATAAATATTCACCACCTCGATTAGATCGGAGGCATTTGATACGTTTATCTAATTGGTTTTCAACCTCGGCTTGGAACTCTTTGAACTTTTCAAAGGTTTTTGATTTTTGGTGCATTAGATAAATGTATCCATATCACGAGTAATCATCTGTGAAAGTGAAAAAGTATTGATATCCCTTCCTCGTAGTGATATTTAATGGGCCACAAACGTCTGAGTGGATTAAATCTAACATACCGGTGGCTCTCCTTCCTTTCTTGGGAAAAGGTTTCTTAGCCATCTTTCCTTATAAGCATGATTCACAGATAGGGTATGGTTGCTCCTCAAGACTTTCGAGAGGTCCATCCTTAACCAACCTATTTATCATGTCTACTCCAATGTGGCCTAGCCTAAGGTGCCATAGGTATGTTTGTTTATTTGGAGAATATTTTCGTTTCATTACACTAACAGTCATACTGGAACTACCAGATTGATTCAAGATAGAATTAAGAAAGTAAAGGCCATTCATTTTAAAACCAGAAGCAACATGTTTGCCTCTATAACTAATGATCATATCGTTATCAAAAGAAATTTTATGGCCATCATCTGTGAGTCTTGAAACAGAAATCAAATTCCTACTAAATCCTGGCACATAATATCAATTATTTAATCTTAAAGTTCTAATACTACTAAAACGAATAAAATATGTTCCGAAAGCAACTACATCGACTTCATCTCCATTTCCTACTCTGAGGGTGATCTCATTCTTTCTTATTCTTCTGTTCTCCTGGAACCCCTGCAACATATTGCAAATGTGTGCGGTGGATCCAGAGTCCACACACCACATGTCAGTTGGTCTTACCAACAAAAGTGATTCAATAACAAAAGTATCAAAAATGCATGTCTTTGTCTTATCCTTCTTCAAGGAAGCAAGGTACTCTTAGCAGTTCCTCTTCCAATGTCCCGACTTACTGCAGTAGAAACACTTTCCCTTTTCATCCTTTGCCTTCTTCTTTGTACCCCTCCCTCTTTCACTGTGGTTGGCTTGCCTTTCTTCCCTTTCTTAGTTCTCTTCTTCTTTTTGTTCTTTGAAGACCGAAAACTTTTCTCAGTGACAAGAGCTACAACTTTATTCTTCCTTGAGCGTACTTTCTGCTTCAACAAGCATGTTAGTCAGCTCAAAGATATTCTTAACCGTCACTTTATTCAGATGATAATTTATAATGAATGACCCATATGCATCAAAGAGTGAGGCAAAAATGATCTCAATTTTAAAATCAAGATTGAACAAAGTGTCAAAACCCTCAAGGTCCTAGAAGTGCTTATTAAGCTTCATCATATGATCCAGGATGGTGGTGCCATCAGTCATCTTTGATGCAAACAACGCTGAGGATATCCTTTGGCGAGTAAGACGATCTTGCTTACCAAAGGTTGTCTCCAGAAGTTTCATCACTTCTTTGGCGGTCTCCATGTCATCACATGAACTTTGCATGCTCTTGTCAATAGAACTAAGTATGTAGCCGATGGCTAAAACATCCTTTTGTCTAAAGGACTCCCAGGCAATATAGTCATCCCCATCAGTGGTTTTGGGTAAAGGAGACGCATTAGAAGTAAGCACATTGTGGGTTTTCTCCGTTTTTAGAACAAGTATAAGCTTTCACTTCCAGTCTAGGTAATTAGACCCGGTCAGTCTATGGTCATTCAGTAGGGAGGTAAGGGCAATAATGTTCGTCACATTGAGAAAGTAAGTCTACAAATGATGTACAAGCAATTAATTGATAAAGCTACCATTGAAAGAAATAAGGAAAACGTGCAACACTATTCAATGGTAATTCACAGAATCAACATCCCTCTCAGTCGATAATGTGCATTGGAGTCTACTAAGCACTTGGAATGTACACAGCTTGGCCTTTCGGAGTTCACTGTGCACTCCCTTTGCTGTCAAAAACTATGTATAGTATTAACCTCCAATAAATTAGCCACCTGAGTGACAGCTTAGCCTTTTGGAATTCACTGCATACTCAAGTCAAGTATGTACCTATCACTCAAAATAAATCATAGTTTTGAAATAATACCCACATTCAGGGGCATACCTTACCCACCATGATTCATTCTTTATCACACCGAAGATGGGAGTAAGCGACTCATTCATCACTCACTAAGGTTAGCCTTTTGGAGTTCCCAAAGTGCTTTTAAAACAGTCCCTACACCCACCGTGATAGGAGACCACGAGATTCTTACCGTTTAAAGATTTCTGTAATAATACTTGCTTTAAAAGTCGAGGGTAATAAGGTAAATTATTATGGATATGCATCGCACATGTTACATCTATCATCCATACATCATATGTATCTAGAAACACATAAAATAAAATAAGCTAACTTATAGATTAGTATGCATCAAACCATACAAACATTAATAAAAATGTAAATGACATGGTCATGGAATTTTTCAAGTAATCTTCAACGTCTTGAAATTTGAGAAACTCCCACTTAATGCGGCATCCTCTAAGAAGATGTAGTTCATCTTTCTCCATCTCAAAGTACATCATATGTCTTCAACCAGTTACATCCACCGAACTAAAAAATAAATTTAATAATTACAATCCTTGTGAAAACCTTAAGAAACTAACCCTCCCAAATTAGGGTTGCTCAAGGGGGAATATCAAATGGGGAAAGAAGAAGGGGGAATAGTACAGTGACATAAAATTAAAATATGCACTACACAACTATCCCTTGACCATTCCATGCTACAAAAAAAATGTTAGCACAAAATACATCCTATGACATTATATTTTAACATTTAAAAAATAATCTAAACATCAAAAGAACACCTAACACTTGGATGGGCAATTTATACAAAGGTATAAGGGCTATTTTGGTTTAAACACTTAACATTTGAAAAACAGAATTTTATTGCATCTCAAGCATTATCTCATAGCACTTTATACAATAAGGTAAAATTGGTATTTCAAATCACATCTATTAATTACCCAATTCTATGTGCAAATCTGAAATTTTCTTAATTAATTGAAGTTTGAAACAAATGCATGCAATTGATCATAAAAGAAATTAGATTAATTCAAAATAATCAAGCTTAATTTTGACCTTAAATTTCAAAAATAAAATGCAAGAAAAGGATTACAAGAATTTGGGTCGATCCATGTGGATCAATCCATGGACCCACACCCATGTGGCTCGCCCCATGTGGATCACAACATGGGTTGACCCATGGGTCTTTCCCATGGTCCGATCCAAATGTTTCGATCCATGGGTCTAACCCATGGTTCGATCCATGTGACTCGATCCATGGGTCTTACCCATGGTTCGATCACTATGGCTCGATCCATGGGTCTTACCCAAGGTTCGATTTTAATGTGGGTCCCATCTCAATTTTAATTCAAAAATAAAAAGGAGAAGAGAAGAGAGAGAAATTAAAATTATCAATTAAGATTAATTTGTCTCCAAGTAAACCTCTTAGAAATAGAAACTCAATACAACTCTTGTATTATAGAATCCAATCCAATTTTACTTTTCTTTTAAAACAAAACAAATCTATAGTTTGAGTTAGTTTAGGAAACACTTGCCAAAATTAATTCAAATCAAAGATTTATTAATGATCTCTTCTAATCTAAATAGAAAACTATGAAAGTTTCCTAATTTGTTCAAAACACCATTAGAGAATCATCAACCAACCTCCATTGAAGGACCTTCAAACAAGACCTCCATTAATGGAGTTAAAACAAGAATATGCGAGAAGAAGACAATGACCAAAATTAATCACGAGAAGGTCTAGGACTTTGAATGGCCAAAAACATTTAAAAACTATTTTTAAAATAATTTAATTTAATAATAATACAATAAAATTCTCTTTTGCAAACACTTCGCAAATACCAAGGCCTTGGATTTGGCACAATCAAATCCGACAACTCTCTTTTGGATGTTCTCCCTATACGAATAGTCGAAATCTTATTGATCATCACATCTATTACTATCCAGATTGCATACACAGAGTGGCCAAAATATAGTCAATCCCTTCGGTAGACATTAACCATTGAATCACCACAAATGCACACAACATGAATAAAATAAAAGTATCTCTCAGGTATGAAAATGTAACTACCAGAGATTCCCGTCACAGATTAAAACACGGTGGTGAATAATCTAGGAATCTCTATGGATCAATGTTTAACACTAGATGTGCTCGTATTTACATTTTTGCTCAATCCCTATTGAATGAATGTACAATACGATAACCATAGAACAGATTGCCTAACTCTGTCTAAAGTTGTGAACAACAAATGGTATAAAGTGGATAGTTGCACTAAATAACAATTATGACAAACACATAATATAAGTAAATCAATTAATTAATCTAATCAAATTAAATCGGGTTTGATGGACACACATCAATATATAACATATCCAACAATAAGAAGGCCTAGCTACATGAAATTGAATGCAATTCAATACCGTTGACCACAATTGGTGATTGATAAACACTAAATATAAACGTTTGTGGAGCACTAAGTGTAGATATTGGAGGTGCATTAATTATAGACAGTGTAACCGATGAGAGAGAAGGAGGTCTAGCTGCATAAAAATGCCATTCAATACCGCTAACCACAATTGGTGATTGATAAGCACTAATTGTAGACATTATAACCAACGAGAGATAAGGAGGTCTAGTTGCATGAAATTGAATGCAATTCAATACCGCTGACCACAATTGGTGATTGATAAGCACTAAATGTAGACGTTTGCAAAGCACTAAGTGTAGACAAAGGAGTATTAATTATAGACATTATAACCGATGATAGATAAGGTTTAGATGCCTGAAATTGAATGCAATTCAATACCGTTGATCACAATTGGAGATTAATAAACACTAAATGTAGACGTTTGTGGAACACTAAGTGTAGACATTGGAGGAGCATTAATTGTAGACAGTGTAACCGACGAGAGATAAGGAGGTCTAACTACATAAAAATGCAATTCATTACCATTGACCACAATTGGTGATTGATATGCACTAAATGTAGACATTTGTGTAGCACTAATTGTAGACATTTGTGTAGCACTAATTGTAGACATCGTAATCGACGAGAGATACGGAGGTCTAGTTGTATGAAATTGAATCAAATTCAATAGCACTGACCACAATTGGTGATTGATAAGCACTAAATGTAGACGTTTGTAGAGCACTAAGTGTAGACGGAGGAGCATTAATTGTAGACATATTGTAACCGACGATAGATAAGAAAGTCTAGCTGCATGAAACTGAATGCAATTCAATACCATTGACTACAATTGGTGATGGATAAACACTAAATGTAGACGTTTGTGGAGCACTAAGTGTAGATATTGGAGGAGCATTCATTGTAGACAGTGTAACCAACGAGAGATAAGGAGGTCTAGCTGCATGAAAGTGCAATTCAATATCGCTTACCACAATTGGTGATTGATAATCACTAAATGTAGACGTTTGTGGAGCACTAATTGTAGACACTGTAACCAATAAGAGATAAGGAGGTCTAGTTGTATGAAATTGAATGCAATTCAATACCGCTGACAACAATTGGTGATTGATAAGTACTAAATGTTGACGTTTGTGGAGCACTAATTGTAGGCATTGTAACTGACAAGAGGTAAAGAGGTCTAGCTGCATGAAATTGAATGCATTCATTCCTATAGTGAATTGCATGATTTAAGGAGACGTTATTGGTTGCCACATGTAAGCATTGATAGACATTGAAGTGAGTAAACGCCTGACAATATGAATTTATTGCCATTGTAAATGGACTGTTACTCAAAGAAGTCAAATGTGATGGCTGAAATGAAACGTTTTCCATCCCCAATACGAAACCACCACGTGTCTTAAATGATCATCTTCTCCGACCACAACAATTTCCATTGGTCTTCCTTGCTGGCTTACCTGTTGATATCGTTGAGATGAAAGTGATTATCCTTGCGCTGGCTATCCCACAATTGAATCATGAATACTTGTAGAATCGTCTTCTTCGACAACTATTTTAAATCTTTGAATCATGTATATAATTATAGAATTAAATCTTTGTATCATGTATATACCTGTTGTAAAACATAAACTTCACTTAAGAAATCAAATTTTCAAATAGCCCGGCTTATAAGGACCATGGTTTGTTGTAGTTATGTCTTACAATCGAATCGAACCGGGGTTTTAGGAATCCATATCGATTGATATTGATACTAGAATCGATATCGATACTAGATGGGTGGTACGATATGGACATAGGGTAAAATGATCAAAATAATATTAATATAGGTTTCTTTGATGGCAAAAATATTCAATATAAGGAATACAAACTAATATATATCAGTACCGGTATCAATTTCAAAACTGGTGGATACCTAATCCGATACCATGAACTAATCCGATACCATGAACTAAAACCCTAAATCCAACCATGCACCAATAGGTTTCTTGATTGCAAACAATAGGAATGGAGCATTCCAACCAATGGTGGAATTAGTGAAGATTAAAAAAAAACATATAAGTTTGGAGCTTTTGAACATGTACAATCGGATCGGGTCGGTAGATCAGTACAAATGCTCATACCTACAAGGAAAGGATATCATGGTAATTTTGTACACCATTTAAGGAAAGTGTTAGTGGCAGAAATTTCTAGAAGGCACACGAAGGATTTATAAATAGTGATACAAAGTGAAGGAACACAGCAACTGGCAAATCTTCGTGGCCAAGAAAACGATTGGGAATTGTTGAGATTGGGTTTTGTATTTATCCTGACGATATAGAGTTTGAAGAATCAATGAAAAGCTGCACAATTCCATAAGCATAGATTGAAGAATTACAGTTTGTATGTCATCCCAAATGGTTTCATAGGGGTATGTTTAGTTTTGTTTTAATTCTGTCTTTTCTCATCTCTTTGTTACCTCTCTCCTCTACTCCACAATGATTCTAGCTTTTAAATCTTGAAACAATCTGCAATAGAATAGCTAATGTGTATGATTATATTTCTTTGAATTAAGCCCAATTTTTGCTGACTCTGGCTTTGTCTTAGGCGTAGCCTTAGGGTTCCTCCCTCTGTTTTACTTGAATCCAGCCCTGTTTTTTTATTTGTATGTATATTTCTCTATATGTGATTCACTCTGTTTTCCTTGAATTCAGCCCTATTTTGGTGGTGGTGGCTTTTGCTTTGCCTTAGGGTTCACCTTCTGTTTTCTTGAATTCAGCCCTATTTTTTTTTTAATATTTCTATGGAAAATGAAAAAAACAAAGCAACTATGGAATTTATTTTAACTTATAGCCTTTACTAACAGGTTACAACTTAAAGAGACAGATTAAGTTGCTTATCATCCGACACAGCTCGGGTAGTCAACTCCAGTTGGAAGGTTGGCATTGCAGCATCAGGAGGCCTTGCATGGAAACTCATTGATGCATTAAGAGATAGCTCCTCCTCCCTCCAGCCCACCGAATTCAGCTCATGATGAAAACCCATTTCATCAAAATTTAGTTCCCAGTATGGACTCTGCCCAGCTATGTGGCCCACCATTGGTGGTCATCGAACCGACAGGTGGGAAATTCAATTCTCCAATGACACAGCTCGTGGAACCAATAGGAGGAAATTCAAATCTCCAAGAACAGATCTCGTGGAACCAACGGGTGGAAAATCCAAATCTCCAATGGCAGAGCTCGTGCAACCAACAGGTGGAAAGTTCAAATCTCCAATGACACAGCTCGTGGAACCAACTAGTGGAAACTTCAAATCTCCAATGACAGCAGTGAGATGGTGTGCACCCAATTGAATCTCAGGGATGGGGGTTTGATGAACCATATCTCGTCTCAAAGCAAAACCAATTTCCTTTTCCTTTCTTTGTTTTTACAGACATTCGAAGAAGTACTAAAGCCGATGAGACTACTTAATGGAGTTGGGCCACATTGAGTAGAGGTTTTCAGAACCTAACTGTTTGGAGCTGGAAACTGGGAATTTGGACTCTTTGGCTGAATCTGACATTGCTGTAACTTCCGATTTGCAACCTTTTGAGCAGTTGATCCCAAATCGCTTTCCTTGTACTGAACACCCTCTTGATTAACCTGTGGAACACAGAGGATAGACAACAAACTTATTAACAATATTTTATGAAAGAAGTTCCTGAAATACAATTATAATATCCATGTAAATAGAAATTTGAGATTGTCCTGTGGGATTTATCAACTCCAAATTTGTATCTTTCAGATTGTTGACCATTTGACCAGTGACATTTCACAAAACCAACTATCTGATTAACATGATTTTATGACTTGGAGATCATTTGGATGGTCTGTCATTTGAATTATTATGATTGACAGACATCTTCATGACTGAAAAAAAAAAAAGAAGCGTTGGGTGATATTTGAAAATATCTTGTGCATGGTATATTGAGCTGAAAATTTTATCATTTGGAACAAAATGCATAGTTTTATCAAATATAATACAAGACTTATCAATTAAGACAATGAGCCTAAACCAAGTGACAGTGATGACTTGCTAAGAAATTTCAAAAGTGATAAGAACTCTCAACACTAATTCTGCTAAAAATCTGAAAAACATGTTTAACCCCTTGACTTATTAATAACTTTTATTTAAGAACTACCAACTTCATTCTGTCCATATATCCGACTCCAAATAGTTGGAACAAAGTTTAGTGAATTGAATTGAGGAGGAAGTACCAACTTTTCAAGCACAATGTTAAAATAGTTGGGACTAGGAAAACAAAAGGAAAACGACTTACAGATACAAGTGCTTTTGATCTATTGTAAACTATGGACGATATAGACTTGTTCTCATTGAGGTAAGAAGCCCAAGTTCTGCCTATCAATCGATGATCCGCTTCATATAGATTAGTTCTTTTAAAACCTATTGATGGAAGAAATGAGATAATGAACTATACAATGTACGACGGAAAAATCTGATTATGTGAATGGATTCATAATGAGTCTTCTCAAGGTTTTTATATTTGGGAATTGGTATTGTGATCCAAGATCAAAAACACACAAATTTGAATTGAAAGTAAGGCATTGACAAGTTTACCACGAAAATTGTCGTAAGATTTGCCATAAACATTAATTCGTCTGATAGCTGTGGTCGTTCCAGTGGGTTTTAAATTGGTTGCAACTTTTTGAATTGAGCTAACATTCAAAATTCCAGCTTCACCTTGAGACTTTATAAAATTTAATTTTTTCAAGGAGAATTCAGATTCAAAAGTCACATAATCAATTCTCAGAGCACGAAAAGCATTTTCTGCCAGATCTGCTAGAGCACGAGCCTGAAAAAGTGGAAGTTACCAGATTCAGTTTAAAATAATTAACATTAAAATATTCTTAATTGCTAAACTTCTCAATAAATAGGAATTTTATTTATCCCCTTAAGCAAGTATTTTAAGAAACTACCTGTTTGTAAAAGACAGTAATAGAGGCATTGAATTGCATCACATTTTTTTATATAAAAAATACATCACGCTAACAAGACAAAGAATAACCAATTAGTTGATGTTAGATAGTCAAAAGAAAATAAAACAACTTTTACATGTAAGTAGATTTAGGAATAAAAATGTTTAATTATAGATATAGGGTCATGTACCTACAACAAAAATTAATCAGATGGTTCAACTCGCAAACTATCTTTAACATTAGTTGTCATGGAAAAACAAGAGACAAGCTGAACAGATAAAAGAAGTAAGTGATACAGTGCCTTGTGAAAATATGATACAGAGAACATGTTTGAAGTTTTGGAAATTCTCAGTTGTTTGATTATCTGACTTATATATAGGCTACACTTAATTATGAATGTGGCCTACTAATTGAAAATTTCAGGTTGATTAATAAGTGAACCATATTTAAGATTGTTTTTCCTTTCTGAATTGAACTAGCATTCTTTTTAGAAAAAGAACCTGGAGGTTTCTATAAATGAACCTGATTGGGAATAAAGTCAATCTTAGAGACAAAAAAAAAAAAAAAAAAACCGTTACTTTATAACACCTAAAACAAACAACCAGAGCAGTGGTGGAAATGGATGTAGGGTGAAGAAGAATAGGAAAAAGAAAATGGGAAATAAAGGAGTAAACCTCAAATTGTTCAAGTGATGTATACAATCCTCCCTGAAGTTTTGCCCTCATGGTGCCAAGATTCATGGGGTCTTTGATAATATCATTGTAACCTTTGACCTTCCAAAAAAAAATCCCAATCATTAGAGAGGATGAGATAGGGATTGAAAATTTATATAAAACACTGGAGAACATTTTGTTATGATCATAACTGAAAAAGGACCGTTACACAAACCTCTTCAGGATTAACTGGCAGAGCAAATATTCTTTTTGTATCTCTCCTGAATTAGATGACATTCATAAAATAAGAAAATCAATCACTCACTGAGAAATTCAATGTAATATTATAGTCCTCTTATTTATGATTAATTAAGGCATTTTCAACTATTTTACTTTTCCCCAAATTGAAATACACAATATTATTATTATGGAGAATCTCTTGCTTTTGTAGTACATCAAGGACAAGCTCCAGTAGACATTTCTTAGGCAACTTATTATGATAAACGGCTGACAATGATTGATCTGATATACGATAATCATATTATTATTTTCAATTTTATTGTCATGATTTAAATCTTAAAAAACAGACTTAGTTGGCGTCTTTGAAGAAAAGGAGCGTACCAATATCGGTTGGATCATCTTTTGGTTTAGATATTCCACTTGCCTTCAAGCAATTGAGATATAGATTAAAAAAAAAAAAATTAATTGAATACAAAGAACATAGAAATATTGAAGACTTCAACATCAAAATGGATGAACCAAAACAGTCATGTATTTATTATGATAATCCCAAAGGAACTGATGAAACCAACATTTGTAGATTAAAAAAAAAAAAATTAATTGAATACAAAGAACATAGAAATATTGAAGACTTCAACATCAAAATGGATGAACCAAAACAGTCATGTATTTATTATGATAATCCCAAAGGAACTGATGAAACCAACATTTGTAGAAGCTCTTGCATGGATATATAGGCATAAAACTTCATATATGT
This sequence comes from Telopea speciosissima, assembly GCF_018873765.1. Classification (NCBI taxonomy): domain Eukaryota; kingdom Viridiplantae; phylum Streptophyta; class Magnoliopsida; order Proteales; family Proteaceae; genus Telopea; species Telopea speciosissima. The sequence goes on along the minus strand of NC_057920.1, from coordinate 19,548,861 downwards.
TGAAGTAACAGAAGTCAAAGTAAAACAATAGGAAAGTAAATCAATAGGACTTTCAAGACAAGCTTCTCGTGTAAAAATAAATAATTTAGCCTCATAGAAGTATTAAAGTTTACAACAATAACAAATTCAGTGTTATCCCAACTTAATGGGATCGACTACATTGATCCAAACAAACAAAATAGGTAAACACAGCATAGCAAATCAGCAAAGAAACATTTGGACACTGGTTAGGTTGTTAATGTTGTTGTTGTTGGCAAATGAAACAGAAATAACGAACACTTCATCTAGCAGCCGCTTCTTCCTGCCTCGCTGCTTTTTAGGATATAGTGCTGGTGCCTTAGGCGCCGGCAGGCCCTACAGAATTTGAACTTGCTTATCTTTACTCTCGTCCAACACTACTAGTCTTGCACTCCTCCTCCTTTGCTCGCATTCCTCCATAATCGCACTATTTTCGAGCTTCAATCCCATTTTCAGTTGGTTTTTTTTTTTTTTTTTTTTGCTGCATGTATGATTTTTCCCATTGATCATATAAAACAGGGAAAACAAAATTTTCAATTTCGATTTTATCAAAGAACCGGCAAGAGAGCGAAGTGGGTAAATTCCTTTTTTTTTTTTTAAATAAAAGGAACTGATAAAAGGACGACGAGCCAATGAAATATTGTTGTGTGCCAATTGGCATAGTGACGACGTGTCTTCTAAAACAATATTGTGCCACGACATGGTCGTAGTAAATTCGTCACATTAAACATGTAAGCTTGAATATATCACTTAGAGTAACGTTAAGAAACAGTCATATACAGTACGACACATGCCATAGCGTCTTTGAGAACTCTTAACCGAAGGCGAAAATTATACAGTGCATCAATCAAGGTTTTGTAATTCATACATCTTACTATAGCCAATGGTTTCGATGGAACCATACAAGAGAAGACAGGATAAGAAGGAAGATTAAGGACATATTAGCTTAAGTTCTCAAACTTCTGCTTGTAGAATTCTAAAATCCAGCTTCTAATGATTAAATGGATTAAAAGACAAATCTTAAAAATATTTATTTGAAATCTCTATCGTCAAAAGCTCAAAAAGCCTAAAAAACAAGAGAGTGTGATTCTTGAGCTTCTAAAGCTTTTGTTAGTAAACATTCAAAACGAGATATTCTTATTGAGCTTATCTTTTTTAATCCTTATAGTCACTGAAAGCTGGTTCAAATTTCAAGACCTTGAAGTAGAAGTGCAAGAAGCTTAGCTAAACATGCATTAAGAAAACCTTTTCGGAAAACAAATCATAATCTAGCAAAGACTAGAGAGTTTCTCGAGTCCTCCAACTTATTGGGTTCAACCAGGATTGATGATTTCATGGTCGTCATCCATTGTAGAAGAAGTAGAAGAGGCGACATGAGGAGATCAGGATCACTAACTCATTAGAGATGCGGCGAATGATACCATATTGGAGTTGAGGATTCTCAGTTACTTTTTTTTGTCGTTGGATTCTGTCCAGGCTGAGGTGGATGACCTATAGAAGAGATAGAGAATGGTCGGATGACCCCAAGATTAACTCGTGGTAACTTCAATGATTCAGTCAGTACTAGGCAACGGTAAATATGAATGAAATACGGTAAGAGTAATAAATGTTCATACCTACCTCTATCAGACCATGTTCTTTATATAGTCCAGGTCGGTTTTCCTTATGATCCGATTGAGTGGATGGTGAGCTGTTACGACCGACTGAGTTAAGTCGGTCGTATTGAGCCATCTTGGAAGAGAGCAAAAGATGCGATATTTCAGGTATATTAATGATGGGGGCAACCAAATGACCGTATGTCATCAGTGGAACCCTTTATTATGCTGACACGTGTATAAGTATATTTTTATGTATATCAGATGCCCCCACTCCCTTGACTTTAGATAAGAAGGGTAAGGGAGTAAAGTAAAAAGTAAAAAGAAGGAAAAAATTTTAGGCAAGAATGCCAAATTGATAAAATGCTCGGCAGCTAATGCCTGGGTTCGATGTCGTGGCTGCCGGAACAAAAGATTGGCCCGGGCATTTGGATGCTCTGCAGCTAATGCCCAAGTTCGATGTCATGGCTGTCAAAATAAAAGATTGGCCCGAGCGTTTGGATGCTCTGCAGCTAATGCCCGGCTTCGATGCCATGGCTGCCAGAAAAAAAGATTGGCCAGAGCGTTTGGATGCTCGGCAGCTAATGCCCGATTTCGATGTCGTGGCTGCCAGAAAAAAAAGATTGGCCCGAATTTTTGGATGCTTGGCAGCTAATGCCCGCCTTCGATGCAATGGCTTCCAGGATAAAAGATTGGCCCGAGCGTTTGGATGCTCGACAGCTAATGCTCGGCTTCGATGTCGTGGCTACCAGAATAAAAGATTGGCCCGAGCGTTTGGATGCTCGACAGCTATTGCCCAGTTTTGATGTCGTAGCTACTGAAAAAAAATAGTGGCCCGAGCATTTGGATGCCCGGCAGGTAATACCTGGCTTCATGCCATGGCTGCTCGAGCAAATGTGACCGAGGGTTTATATGCTCGGCAAGAAATGCCTAGCGTTGATGCCGTGGCAGCCCGAGCAAATGGGAGGATTGATATGCTCGATAGGAAATGCTCGGCGTTGAAGCCCTGGCTGCCCGAGCAAATGTGACCAAAGGTTTATATGCTCGGTATGTAATACCCGGCGTTGGTGTCGTGGCTGCCTAAGCAAAATGGGACCCAGGGTTCTAAATTAAAAAAGATCATTAATTATAAGATGTAATGATAATGTAGAGCTTGTTTAATTTTGAAAATGACAATTTATAACCGTAAAAAAATATTAATGTCAGACGAAGGTATCAGGGATTTAAATTTTAATTTTTTTCAAAAACCTTGATAGAACATTTTGTGTTTTGAGAAGTGAAAGCGTATCGTGGTGTATAACGGTCGATAGCTTTATGGCAGTGGATGGCGGCGGAATTTTCAATTTTGAATTTTGCGATAAGAGGTTTCATTTTTTGAGAAGTGGGAACGTCTTGAGGTATGCAAGAAATGTCTTTAAAAGGGATTTGGGGTGGTCACTGTGTCTCATTTCTAAAAATTCAAGTGCTCGAGATTTGCTCGGAGCCTATTGGAGTCGAGCGGTCGATTGTTCGGAAAGGAATTGGGTTTATCTGTGTTCATTGTAATCAGTAAGTTTTTTGACTTTGCACTGCTTTTATTTTTGTGTTTTCCTGTTTGAGAATGTCTTCATCTATAAAACTGGTGCCCGAGGATAATGAGTCATCTTCAAGTGGGTCTACCAGTGATTCCTCTTCCTATTTGAGTATGTTAACGGAGAGTGATGTTTCAGCAATGTATTTGGATGGAGAGGGCGTGGGAGGAGACTATTTTGAAGAATTGGCGGGTGCCATGGCCTCAGCCACTCGTCCGCCCTAGGTAGATGCTACGAGAGAGTTACCTAAACTGAAGTCCTTTGATATGGACAAAATAAAAGTGGTATATGTCATTCCAGATTCATATGAGCTGAGACTTCTATTAGATTCTAAGTGGGTTATTTTAGGAAGTAAAATGAAGTTTGTTTTTATGAAGATCAGTTTAAGAGTGGGTTTTGTTTGCCTGTGTATGAACTATATACGAGTATATTTAGGCATTATGGGGTTGTCCCCGCACAACTAGCGCCCAACTCTTTTAGGAGTGTGAGTGCGTTTGTAGTATGTGTAAAGCAGATGGGGGGAGAACCTACTTTAGAGTTGTTTAACAATTGCTTTTTGGCTCGCACCATTGCCGAAAGGAGACGGTTGGTTTACTTCCGAGCGAGAAAGCATATGAAGTTCTTAAATAGGCATGTTTCAAAGGTCCCGCAATGGAAAAATAAAATTTTCTTTGTGAAGTCTAGCATGGGATTTCCCTTTAATACAATATGAGCAGAAAGGGTTATAAAAGTTGCCAACTCCTTTGGACTTGAGTGTCGAGGATTCTACTATTTTGGGGATGATTCAACAACCGAAACATCGATTGGTAAAAATTGATCGTATCAAGATGGAATCATTTCTCCTTCAGTACGGGCTTAGCTCAGGTGAACATACCTGAGAAGGTTTCATTTTATAGAAAATTCTTTTATGAAGTGTATGTACTAAAAGCCATTTTATTTATATAGTTACGATGGATCTCGGAGAGCTGAACCGAAGAATCGTGGAAAAGAATGAAGAGGCAAAGAAGAGGAAGGAAGAAGAGAAAGCAAAAAGGCGAAAGAAAAAGAAGAAAGACACTGGGAAGTCAGGGCCAAGTAAGAGCAAGAAGCAGAAAGGCATGGTAAGTGAGGACCCACATTTAATGGTCCAAGCACCGGGAGCAGTGGTCGGGGGGTCACAAGGAGACCCTAGACAAGAGGGTGAGAGAGTTAATCCCTTGGTCCGGGCTCATGAGCGTACTCCTCGGTTTGATAGGGAAGATCTTCCATTTGTCCCGGCCTAGAATCTAATGGTTAGTGATAGCAGCTTAGCCAGTGTTGCGCACAAGTGAATCGGTGGCTCGGATGGAGCAATTGGCCACCCTTTTATCGGAGACCACAGATGATTTGGAATTGGTCAAGAAGGATAAAATCGATTTAGAGAAAAAGAATCAAAAATTGGGAGAAGATCTGTCGGCACAAGAGGGCAAGATGGACAAGATGATCGAGGAGTTGAAAAAGGTTAAAAGAGAGAGGGATGATGCAGTAAAAGTTATGGAAGAAGGGAAGGAGCGGACGATTGCTGAGTTTAAGAAGTCGAAGGAGTTCTGTGACTTGATGCTGGATGCAGCGGCTCCATATTTTGTGTCAGGTACTCGGGGGGTTTGTGATTGGATAGTGAAAGACTACCCTGAACAAGCAGAGTTGATTGACTTCAAACATTGTCCGCATCAATTCGAGATCGAATCTGCAACAAATGCAGAGGAAGAAGATGAGGATGAAGAGGATGACGAAGAGGAAGAAGATGAGGATCAAACTTTCGATCGTGAGATCCCACCTACGCCGAGGAAACATATGGACGAGGGGGGTGAGGATAGCATTGGAGGTGACAATGTGTCAAAGGTGTAAGATAAGGCTCTCGGTTTAGCTTACGCATTTTTTTTTTTTTTAAGAATTTATGTAATGGTTGGGTGGAACCAAATTTTAATGTAGTTTGGATAATGAATTAATGAAGTATCTCATTTTGATCAAGGGTTTTTGTTAAAGTTTTTATAGTTGTAATGATACTGTGGCATAATGATATTTATATTTCTAAGGATTTGGATCCTTGGCAAGTAACGCTCGGCTTAAAATGTCGTAGTATATTGTTATTTATATGTCCAAGGATTTGGATTCTCGACAGATAATGCTCGGCTTGAAATGCCGTATTATATTGATATTTATTTATCTAAGGATTTAGATCCTTGGCAGGTAATGCTCGGTTTAAAATGCCGCAGCATATTATTTTTTATTTATCTGAGGATTTGGATCTTCGGTAGGTAATGCTCGGCTTTAAATGTCGTTGCATATTGTTTTTTTATGTGTCAGAAGATTTGGATCCTCAGCAGGTAATGCTCGACTTAAAATGACATAGCATGTTGATATTTATTTGTCCGAGGATTTGGATCCTCGGCAGGTAATGCTCGGCTTAAAATGCCGTAGCATATTGATATTTATTTATCCGAGGATTTAGATCCTCGGCAGGCAATGATCGGCTTAAAATGCCATAGCATATTGATATTTATTTATCCGAGGATTTGGATCCTCGGCAGGCAATGATCGGCTTAAAATGCTATAGCATATTGATATTTATTTGTCCGAGCAATATCCTTGGCAGGTAATGGTCGGCTTAAAATGTCGTAACATATTGATACTTGTAACAGTGATGTATGCTGAACTTGTAGCTTTACAAGTGAAGTTTACAAAAGATTACAAAGTTTCCTAAAGAGAACCACATGTTCCAAAAAGAAAATGAAAATGAAAATTACTGATAATATTTGAGGAGATTTTTTGAGTTCCAAGTTCGGAGTATGTCCGTGCCCCCTAAAGTGGCCAAATGATAGGTGCCGGGTCGAATCATTTTGGTGACTTTGTAAGGGCCTTCCCAATTGGGGGAAAGTTTTCCTTACTAATGTGGATCTGAGACAGCAGTCTTGCTGAGAACAAGGTCACCTAGCAAGAAGAGCTTTCCTTAACGTGGGAATTGTAATACTTGGTAGTGTGACGCTGATATGCTAGGATGTGGTGATGTGATTGGTCTCGGACTTCATCAAGAAGATCAAGGTTCTCACGTAAAACATCGGCATTCTGAGCTTCATCAAAATGTTGGATACGGAAAGAAGGCATACCAATTTCAATGGGAATGACTGCTTCTGAACTGTAAGCCAATAAGAAAGGATTTTCGCCGGTGTCGTTCAAACCATGGTTCGATAAGCCCAGAGTATGCTCAGTACTTCATCGGCCCAGAGACCCTTGGCATCATCCAGCTTTTTCTTGATTTTGTCAATCAGAATACGATTAGTAACTTCTGTTTAACCGCTGGTTTGGGGATACCCAACCGAGGTGTTGCGGTGCTGAATGCCATAGGTGGTGCAAAAGTTGTTGAACTTAGGATTGGCAAATTGTTTGCCATTATTTGTGATTAAGATACGAGGAATGCCGAATTGATAAATGACTGAATCACGAAAAAATTCCTTTATGTGTTTTTCGGTGATTGTGGCCAATGGTTTAGCTTCAACCCACTTCGTAAAATAATCAATGGTGACAACCAAAAATTTGCGCTGACGGCAGGCCATAGGAAAGGGGCCGAGGATATCCACCCCCCACATTGCAAAGGGTAGGGGATTAGAAAGTTTCGTCAAGGGTGTGGCTGATTGATGAGAGATAGGTGCAAAAAGTTGGCATTTAGCACACTTTCAAACAAAAGTAAGAGCCGATTGCTGTAGTTGTGGCCAATAATTGCCATGTCAGAGGACATTTTGTGTCAAGGCTCTGCCCCCCCAAGTGTTGGCCACAAATGCCTTCATGGATCTCGCGAAGCACGTAATCAGCTTCAATGGGGGTGGAGACAACATAAGCAGGGCATAGTTCTACCTTTCTTGTAGAGAATGCCATCTATGATTATGAAATTTGCAGATTTGATACGGAGTTTCCTTGCTTCAATCTTGGATTTTGGAAGAGTTCCATCAGTCAAATATGCCCAAATGGGGTCCATCCAGCTTGGTTCTTCCTGTATCGGTAGAACAATGTGGAAAGGAAATACTCAGACGAGACAAGTTCTCCATGTAACCCATGCGACCAAGCTTAATGAAATTAGGAGTGATGACTTTGGATAGTAAGTCAGCACTAGCATTTTTTGATCGAGGGATTTGGTGCAAAGTAAAGAGATCAAAACATGTAACTTTAGCTTGAACTTCTTTAAGGGAGGCAGCCATGCGGGACTCCTTTGCTTCATATTCTTCGTTAACCTAGCGAACCACAAGTTGGGAATCACTATAAGCGAAGAGATGAGTGACCATAATCTCCTTGGCCAAATACTCAGCCTCATTATTGGATGTCGGGAATGAAAACTGCAAGGTATATTCAATTATGAAGTTTTCAGGGCTGATAAGAATCAGACCTGCTCCACAACAAGAAGAGCTTAAAGAATCATCGATGTGTAAGGTCCAAGTAGTGTGGAGGGTATCTGAGGAAGGATACTCTTCTGGGACCGTGCACTCGACCATAAAATCAGCCAAGATTTTGCTTTGATGGCCGTTCTTGGTTTGTATTAGATATCAAATTCGCTAAGTTCAACAGCCCAATTGACAAGACAACCCAAAAGGTGAGGATTTTGGAGAATACACTTCAGAGGCAAAGAGGTTTGCACAACAATAGTGTAAGACTGGAAGTATGGCCATAATTTATGAGCAACCATAACGAGAGCTTAAGTTGCCTTTTCAATTTGCTTATATCTACTATTAGCATCGAGCAGGACGACTGACATAATAGATCAGCTTTTGGACCTTCTGCTCTTCTTGAATGAGGACTGCACTGATAGCTACTGCTGAGACAGCTAGGTAGAGCTGTAATACATCACCACTTTCGAGTCTTGCAAGTAGTGGTGATGAAGATAAATATCCCTTAAGTTTCAAAAAGGCCTCCTCACACTCTGCAGTCCAAAGAAACTTCTTGGAGTGTTTGAGGGTTTTGAAAAATGGCAAGCACTTATTAGCAGAACGAGATGTAGACCATCCCAAGGTAGCCACACGACCGGTGAGTTCTTGGACCTTCTTGACTATTCGTGCAGATCATGTTTTGAATGGCAGCAATCTTTGTCGAGTTGGCCTCAATGCCTCTCTTGGAAACCATGAAGCCGAGGAATTTTCCCAAAGTGACATCGAAGGCACACTTCGCCTGGTTTAGTATTATACTGACGGAGGACTTGAAAGGCAGCTTAGAGATCACTGAGGTGATCAGCAGATCGTATGCTTTTAATAAGCATGTCATCTACATCTACTTCCATATTCTGACCAATAAGTTCTTTGAAAATCTTATTAACGAGCTGTTGATATGTGGCAGCGGCACTCTTCAGACCAAAAGGCATAACCTCATAGCAATACTGGTTATCACTCTAGAAAGGAAAGCGGTTTTGGCAATGTCTGGTTCATACATATTGATCTGGTTGTAGCCGAAATATGCATCCATGAAACTGAGCATATCATGGCCGGCTGTAGCATCTATCAGTTGATCGATTCTTGCTAGTGGATAGGTATCCTTAGGGCAGGCTTTGCTCAGATCTATGTAGTCAATGCAGATTTACCACTTGCCATTAGGTTTAGGAACCATCACTATATTGGCCAGCCACTCGGGATAAGCTATCTCCTGGATGAATCCTGTGGAAAGAAGTTTTTGGACTTCTTCCTTGATACAATCTTGCCTGTCGAGACCAAAATTTTGAGCATTCTGCCTCACAGGTTTTCGCATTGGGTCGATACTCAGTTTATGCTCGATGACATTATGAGCAATACCCAGCATGTCAGAAATGCATGAAGCGAAAATATCACAATTTCCTCGGAGGTGAGATCCAATTTGTAATTATCGAGAGTGATCATCTTCCACAAGACTTATCATAGATAAATCATCAGCTAGCTCTGCACGGCTAGGCATGGTGTCATTGCATAAATCTTCAATGGCAATGGGCAACGTTTCTATTAGGTTTGATTTTCCTCATAGAGAGGTGGCATAACACTTCCTCGAAGTCAATTGATCTCCTTTACATTCGTCTATTCCGTTCAGAATAGGGAACTTCATCTTGAGGCGAGGCATGGAGATTATGGCATGCAGGGCATTCAAACTAATGCAACCCAATATGGCATTGTATGGGGATGGGACATCAGCTACCAAAAAGGTTAACATGATAGTGGATTGATAGTCACCAGATCCAGCCATAAGAGGAAGGTTGATTGATCCCAAAAATCTGACTAGATATTCAATTGTTTTCAAACAGTCATGACTATGTACCATACGCTCATATATCTTCGCGAACAGAATATCAGCAGAGCTTCCATTGTCGACCAATATGCGCTTCACATCGAAATTGGCAATGTTCATGGTCACCACCAAAACATCATTATGAGGGGGTTGAACATCTCCAACATCTTGATTAGAGAAGGAGATTGTTGGAGAAGATTTATATTTTTGTTGGCCATGTCCGTTATGTGAATGTCTGGGGCGAAGGCTTTAGCTTAATTAGAAGATGAAGAACTTGCACCTGTCGCAGGTCCTCCACTGATTGTAGAAATGACACCTGCCAAGCCACGGGGAATGGATTTGTTGGGTTGTCCTTTGTTGGGTGGATGATCCTCTATTTGCTCATCTTCAATATATTGCTTCTTGGGTTTTACCTGATCATTTCTGTGGTCAAGTCCCTTAATCCTTGCTTGACCAGGGGGTGGTACTCTTTGATCACCATGATTAGATTCTTGTTGGGAATTGCACCATTTGTCAATGTAATGATTGAGATAACCTCGTTGGATAAGGTTCTCAATCTCGCTTTTGAGGTTTCAGTATTCATCGGTATCATGACCGTTCTCGTTGTGGAACCTACAAAATTTTTTAAGATTACACCGATTTGGGTGATTTCCCATCTTGGGAGGCCATTTGACAAATTTCTCATTTGGGATATGCATCAGGATCTAAGAACGATTGTGAGTGAGTGGAGTATATCGGTAAAAAACTTTTAATGGGCTGGTGGCGCAGCTCTTGTTCGAGCGTTGTTTCTTTCGATCATCCTTGTGATCATCATAATCCTCATGTTCTGGTCTCTTCCTATCAGTTCTTCCATATATATTGTTTCTCTGAGCATCCATGATTTCTTTGGCATTCATAAATTTTTCACATCGTACCAGGAGTTCATTTAGATCATCCGGTTCTTTCTTGCACAATGAGAAGCTGAGATTAGTATCAAATATGCCGGCTATGAGTACGGCCTTGGCTACCGCGAGATCAAGGTCATCAATTTCTAACGTCATGGAATTGAAGCGAGAAATGAAATCACGCAAGGTTTCATTTGGCTTTTGTGTCAAAGTAGTGAGACTTGTAGAAGTTCTTTTATGAGTACGACTACTTATAAAGGTAGTGGCAAATGCAACGCTGAGTTCGCAAAAAATAGGTATTGACTTGGGGGGATCCTGGTAAACCATGTTCTTGCCACTCCTCGAAGAGTAGTAGGAAATGCTCATCACATGATGGGATTAGATGCACCACAGTATGCCATGAGGGCATTGAATTCTTCCAAATGTTGAACATGGTCGGTGGTGCCGTCATAGTACTCAAGAACCAACATCTTAAAACCCTTGGGAAATGGAAAGGCTATGTTACGCCCGTGCCCAAATTCGAGTGGTGGTGTTCACCTAATTTAGTATGTTTGAAAGATTCTAATAATTGTAAATAACCCCTATTAAAACCCCTCTCAACCCCTACCTAAATACCCTTGAAGTAGGTGAGATCATCAAAGTCAATTCAAATTCTGGTCGGCTGTCAATGCACTACAACCATCTTTGAACCCAATTTCGAAGACCTTCTTTTCTGATTTTGTCAAAGGTTTCTTCATGAACAATGTAGCCCTCTAAGTCTAGTTTACAACTCATTTTGAATCGCATCATTTTATTATGTATCGACTGAGTTATGATCAAAATATTGGTCAGAGGTCTGCTGTATTTTGCCCCGACAGTTGATACAGTGGCGGACGATGCATGAGCCGCCCGCATCATCCACCCAGTACGAAAATCTGTCATATGGATGTTCTATTGGCTTGATTTCATCTTGCCTTGGCCCAGGGCCTAATCCTTGGTTATTTTAGACCATTTGTGGCCCATATGGCCTAACTAAATTCTAAGAACACTAACCTAAGACCTATTTGGATTCTAATGTGTTTTAAAACCCATTTTAAGTCCCAAATCAACCCCCAACCAAACACACCTTTGAATCCTTATCAAAATAGGTGGAAACCACAGCCCCCTCTCTTTTCTCCCATCTCCAACAACTGAGAGAAGAGAGAGAACGTGGGAAGCAAGAAGGAAAAAGAGAAGGAGGAAGAAGGAGAAAGAAGAAAGAAGAAGGAAGAAAGATCACTCCCTTGCTGTCCCAAATTCATCTTTGCACCATTTGTGAGCTCCACCTTCTTTCCAGCACCATTGGAACCCATTCCAACCATGGAGCTCATGGAGGAGAAATAGATTTAGCCACTCTAAGCTCAAGAACACCTCCCCTCTGCTGTTCCATTAATTCCTCATTGTAAGTAACCCTTTCCCTCTCCATTTCTATTTCTTTCTCTTAGGTTTAGATGAGTTAATGATCAATATTAGTTTAGATCGTGGGATTTCTTGCTCTAAATGCTTTATCCCTTCTATTTGATGTTAAAGACATCAACTATTGACCTAGAATCACACATTCTTAGCCCCATGGCTTAATTGCCATGAAACCCTCTTGAAGAACCTCCAATTTGAGGATTCTTGATGTTGGAATCCATCCAATTTCCTACCAAACCATAGGGCTTATATTTCTAATTAGTTTATTCACCTAATTGGATGCCTAGAGCACCATTTGGATCCCTGGAAAACCCCATTCCCTTGCCTTTGGCGGAGATGCTATGAAACCCTCTTTTATAAGCCTGCATTTTGAGGTTTTGAGCATTTAACACACAATCCATGCCTTGGGACCTAATTAGGATCCAATGTACATGTTTAATGGCTCATTTGGAGACCTAATACATTATCCCATAGGTCCTAACCGATCCCATGGCCATTAACCAAGGTTTGGAGCCATTTCCTACACTTTCGGGCTCTAGCGGACGATGGCATCATCCGCCAGGGTAAAATAGTGCACAGCCCGCATGTTTTGTTTAAAGGCCATATTGCCTGCATAGTCCGCCAGGTGCAGGATTTACCTAAGCCAAATTGGCACTAAATTGGAGTTTTGTCTCTGTACCTTGGACACTGACACTCTCTCACCTACTGTACACTTGTATGATGACATGCTAGGCTAATGTATGCATACGGGAGGACCATACACTACACAGAAGATAAGATTACCTATGCTGCAACAATAGTAAGTGGATTAGATACTTGAACTTAATTTATGGAATTTTTTTGTGATGACCTGCATTGTATGTCATTCATACATGTATGTGATAATTGAAATGATGATCTATGTTGATTTCAATGCGTGATACTAATGATGGATCATGGTAAGGATGGTTTAAGATTATCATGTTGAATGTTAAAGAAGTAGGACATGCTATTGATTATGAACATATTGTGAACCTTATGATGTAGATTATGGTGATATTGGTGACATGTGAATTGGTGAATTCTGATATGTGTTGGTGGTATGAATTCGGATTGGGATGTGACCGGCCGACCATGTTTATGATATCACACCCAATCTACTTGTATGCTCATGTGTAAGCTAGAGGGGACAAGAGGATAGCCGGGTCGACTGTGATTTCGGTACTATGGACTCAACCTCTAGCTTATACGTGAGCGTACACCCTTCTTGTAGATGCATGGTTAGGATTATATATTCCCTTATGTTATACCCCTTACCAACAGGGAAAAAGGTGTTGGGTAACCGATGGTAGCTTCCGATGAACTGAGGTGCCATTCTCAATAGACCACCATATTTGGGTGAGACCTTGGGTTATCTTGGGGGCTTGTGGACAACCTGGTGAGGGGATCCAATCTCGCAGGTTTTCAGCTGCAACTCGGGTGTATCATCAGATTATCACCATAATAACTCATGGGGGATACAACCTAAGGGATGTTGCAGTAGCACTTTACCTCATGGATTTAGACATTATGATTGTTAGATGGATGCATACTAAAACTGGTGCATAACTATAAACTGAATCTGATGTACGAATTGTCCTGGTGGTATGGGATGCTGTGGGATTCATTTATCAGGTTTGGGTTGCATCCAGGTGGATTGTACATTCATGATTGTTTGTGTATGCTTGTATGATCTAATTGCTCATTGGGCTTAATTGGAAGCTCATCCCTCGAGGGACCTCTCTTTTTAGATGGTGATGCAGGTGATGTTGTGGCAATGGATGTGGATCCTCCCCACCTATGAGTTGATAGATTTGATTATTTAGGGTGCTCTCTACGAGCAGGAACACAGGCCGGGGTGCACGTGCAAGGGTTGTGCATATGGAGCGGTGCTGCGGGCATGACCCCTTTGGGATATTTAGCATATGTTGTTCAACTATTAAGTTGTAATTAGATATTCTTTAATTCTCTTTATTACTCTAGACTTGTATACTTATATACTTAGTACCTTTGTTAAAAAATGTTATGATGGAATAATATTCAACCTACTTATATGATATCATCCTATTAGATTCCATACTCTGATAATTATGATTATGTCATTATGCTTTCGTTGATACTCTGATCAAGAGAGTGTTGTGGGATCAATGACCTTGGTACTACAATGTGTAGATCCTTGGGGTTAGTGTGAAATACCAAAGGTATTCCAGTCACATGTCCCTAGGTGTAGGGATCGGGGTGTGACAACATAGTATCAGAGATATTTTACTCTGCCAGGTTCACTGACTGATCTGACTTACATTGATTTATTCAATAATATGTATCGCCTAATAAAAGCTTTATTAACACACAATAATTATAGAGATAGGTAGGGTTGTATGATAGATAGGGAGATGTTATTATTCATTGATAGTAAAACCTTTGCATTCAGATAATGAGGAAAGGAAAAGTACATCTTAGTCCTTCTTGCTCCTTGCTACCCTACAACTAGAATCTAACCTAATGCTTAATAATAAAAAACATAAAAAACTAGGAAACTAAACTAGAAATCCTAAGGCCTACTTATGCTGATTTTCCTTCCCTTGCCCTTCTCCATGGTTTGAGGCCTTGGTCCCTTAAAAATCCTCTCTACGATTTAGGTAAGCGTCTATGCTGGCCAATCTCTTATCAATTTCATTAATTCTGAATTAATTATCGAAAGTAGTGTAACGAAGTTCTCATTTAACTGAATCCTCAAGACCTTGTAAGATTCTTCCATTCTTGGTTCCATGGAGGAGAAGCGATACATCTTATAACCTCATCTGGGTAGGGCAACAACTTTACATCACCTCCACCACCCCTCCCCTTTGTGGTCACCATCATGATTGCCGTGATCTCCAGATTGTTCCCTGCCTCCTACTCAACCCCTCTGGCTATTTGTACTCCGTCAGATGGCAGCTCTAGACTACCCTCCCATCTCATCTTTTTCATATCCCTTAGTATAGTAATTATCGTTGAGGGTATAGCGTGGTCCTTTCCATTTGTCGGTTAATGGCACTTGGAAGTGAAACAACAACCTTGCGATCAGTTTGGCATATTTCCCTCCTCAGGGTGATCCATCCGATACACCATGGTCTGGATCATAATATTGGTAGACATAAGAGGCACCTGGTGTAAAGACAATTGGCGTAGTAATTTTGCATGTTTGAAGGAACCCTATAGTTAGGTACTTATCAAGTAAAGTATCAATACACGAAAACTTGGTGGTTTAGCAGTCTATCTGATCCTTGTGCCACTCGGAAGAACTAGAAGTACGTTGTCCATCATGACCTGCCTTTCCATTATGTCCTTAGCATTTTTAAAATTAATCCAAACCCTCGCATTCCTCGGATCAGAACCTATGGGTATCATAGACCTGGGAGGGGGGTTTACTCCTTGCACCTCTGCTTGGGGCCATTGCTGACCTACAAACATGAAAAAAAAAAAAAAAAAAAAAAAAAGATCAGGCAAGGCGTGGGGTAAGAAACCATACACGAAGCAACTACCATTGTGTCGTGTGTGAAGTGTTTTCCAAGGATAATAAGCGTTCAAGGAAGAAAATACAGCAAAACCGAGGAATTAAAGGAAATTTAAGTTTTGGTCGAACGTAAAGTCCCAAAATTGAAGTGAATTTGCTGGTTTGTGGTGGAATCTTTTGAGTTCTTGGTATTCATATTCGTGTATGTATTTAAATATTATGACTTACCTGAAAATGGTCATATTCCACTCATGCTTGTCTTTGGACGTTTCAATGATAAAATGCATGATGAAGTTTAATTGTGATATGACTTAACTCCTCCCACTGGGAATCCAACCTCCCCAAGTTGGGAAGCGATCGGGACACCTAGCTCCACCATTCCTGTCGCGCCACCTGCACTCACCACACAGGACATTACTGCTATTGTGGAGAGCATGATGCGAGACTTCAAAGAACAACAATTGTTGTTCCTAGACAATGCAATCGTTTCAATGCAGCAACAATAGCTACAGTTCATGGCTTATGTGAATGCTCGGTTCTAACTTGCACATCAGGCACAAGCCGTGCTGGAAGATCCTTCAGTATTTGGTACGCCATCTGCGACCGACACCAAAAAGCATGGAATTCGATGCTATAACTGTAACAAGAGGGGGCATATGTCTAGAGATTGTACCTATTGTAGGCATGGGCCCAGATACGTGTCGTATAGTCAAGCCATCATCCCTATACAGCCACAATCGGGTAGCAAACCCCTCGAGAGCGTATTCCCCATGACTACTGAGGATGGAGGATCATCATCGGGCATGGGGTCAAATACCTCAACCACCTTGTTAATGCTTATGCATGCTTTGTTTCCCTACATAACTTGCATGACATCAATTCAATCCTTGTATATCGGGTATCTTGTGCAATCACCTATCACCGTGCATGTTTTGCCAAACCTTAGGTTATTATTTGACTTAGTCGTCCACAGGCGTTAGTAAGAATTGCCTTTCTAAGTTATCTTGTTATTGGAGGGGAGACTCTTCGAAGATCTTTCCATGTAGTTTTGTTTTAATGTGGGAATTTTTCCCTATATCGTTCAACCTCAGTAATTGTCTCGGGCTTTCCTTCAGAGTCATCTAATGATTCTGTGGAGTGGTCTCGAGAATCCTTAGGTGAGCCTATGGCCCCACGTATCTCTTGGGAGTGCCATTCTAGAGACTCATAGTAACCATACCAGGAGTACTGAGAGTATTCCCATGTACCCTTGGGTGAACCTACGGCCCCACGCATCTCACGGGATAGCTATTCTGAAGCTTATTGGTAACCGCACCGTAAATATTAGGATTGACTTGGTAAATGGATCTATTCCATGGACCATGTCGTGTCGAAAATCTCAGCTTTGTACCTGAACTCTGGGGGTTGGTTAAAGGCTATTAGGCATGTAGTTGAAATCCCGTTACGGCTATGCACCTGCAACCGTTGGTTAGTTACAATGGACAATACAGGTTAGATGCAAGGAAATATGAAATATACCAAGTGGTTAGAGGTGAAAATTTGATCTAATGATTTAATTTGGTGACGAGTTTCATCAGTTGTGGTTATAGCCTAGAACAGCTAGGAATAGGAGGTAACTGAAACTGAAGGATTTGACAAAACTTTGCTCAACAATAGGTATGAGTGGAGTAATGGGTCACCGAATGTTCCCTCTATATTTGGGAGTGAACAAGAGGGATTCTATCAATATTCCAATCCATCCTAGAGATAAGTCAAGAGGTGGAGAAACCTAATGTGGAGGTTATTAATGATGAGCCATGTAAATTAAGTGAAATTTAGACTTGAAATAGTTCAGCCCAGACTGAGAAGCTAAGCTGATTTTGGTATAAGAATCCCCATCTATTTGAAGCTTTACAAATGCCAAATTTCGTGGGCAAAATTTCTTATAAGGTGTGGGAAATGTTACACCCGCACCCAAAATTTTGGGCTAAGTTGAACTTTCATTGTGGGTGTTGCCCCGATGACTGTTGACACCAGTGATTCGTGAGATGTGATAGTCATGAGGACAATTGGAAGTAATGATAACTCCTCAAGTAAGTGCCAAAGTGTGAAGAAGACCTTAGGGAATACCCAAAGCCCTTTCAAGTGTGTGTTATGGTATGAAACTCCACCTGAGTTGCATGTGGAGTGTACTGGAGAAAATCATCTCAGATCATTTGGAGTTGAAATGATTTCTTGGGTATCGTACCTTTGATACTTGAGGACCCTCAGAAGTGTCGTGGACGGGCCAATCTGTTGCCTAGCCTCCTAAAGAAATGAATTGGGATGAGATCAGTTAGCGACGTGTATTGGGACCTGAGATGATCTAGGTTACCAGTGATGAATGTAGATTTGATAAGGGATCGTATCTTGGTGGCTCAGTCGGGGCAAAAGAGCTACACTAATGTTAGATG
Organism: Telopea speciosissima; assembly: GCF_018873765.1. NCBI lineage: Eukaryota > Viridiplantae > Streptophyta > Magnoliopsida > Proteales > Proteaceae > Telopea > Telopea speciosissima. The sequence continues at coordinate 19,531,164 of NC_057920.1, read as the reverse complement.
GAAGAACCTAGAATTTGTTATTGGAGACTATGTAATTTATTTCCTCAGTTTTACCCACCGAAGGGGTGTTGAGGCGTGGAGAGAAAGGAAAGTTGAGCCCGAGATTCTTTGGGTCATATGAGGTTTTGGCCCCTAGCGAGTAGGTAGCATATAATTTAGCATTGCCCCACCATTGGCAGGTGTCCATGATGTCTTCCACGTATCGATGTTGCGGATGTATCTCCCGGACCCGACTCGTGTCCTTACTCAGGAGTAGCCCGAACTTGCTGCCAACTGAACTCAGGTGAAGCAACTAGCCGAGATCTTTAACCAAAGGAAAATCCACCTTTGCAACCACCCCTTTACCTAGGAGGAGGTGCTTTGGAACAATCTTTCCGATAAGGAAATGTCACAGGAGTTTGAGGTCGAATTACGGGTGACGTACCCACAAATCTTCAACCCATCCGATAAATCAATTTCGAGGACAAAATTTTTATAAGGTGTGGGGAATGTTACACCCGTGCCCAAATCCGAATGGTGGTGTTTGCCTAATTTAGTATGTTTGGAAGATTATAATAATTTTAAACAACCTCTATTAAACCCCTCTCAACCCTTACCTAAACCCTTAAAGTAGGCGAGATCATCAGAGTCAATTCAAATTCTGGTCTGCTGTCAATGCACTACAACCATCTTTGAACCCAATTTAGGGGACCTTGCTTTCTGATTTTGTCAAATGTTTCTTCATGAATAATGTAGCCCTTTAATTCTAGTTTACAACGCATTTTGAATCGTGCCATCTCGTTATGTATCGACTAAGTTATCATCAAAACAGTGGGAAAAGGTCTGCTGTATTTTACCCCGACAACTGATATAGTGGTGGATGATGCATGAGCCGCCCGCATCATCCACCTAGTACGAAAATCTGTCATATGGATGTTCTATTGGTTTGGTTTCATCTTGCCTTGGCCCAAGGCCTAACCGTTGGTTATTTTAGAACATTTGTGGCCCATATGGCCTAACTAAACCCTAAGAACACTAACCTAAGACCTATTTGAATTCTATTGTGTTTTAAAACCCATTTCAAGTCCCAAATCAACCGCCAACCAAACACACCTTTGAATCCTATCAAAATAGGTGGAAACCACAGCCCCCTCTCATTTCTTCCATCTCCAACAACTGAGTGAAGAGAGAGAATGTGGGAAGCAAGAAGGAAAGAGAGAAGGAGGAAGAAGAAGGAGAAAGAAGAAAGAAGGAAGAAGATCACTCCCTTGCTGTCCCAAATCCATCTTTGCACCATTTGTGAGCTCCACTTCTTTCCAGCACCATTGGAACCCATTCCAACCTTGGAACTGGTGGAGGAGAAGAAGCTTGAGCCATTCCAAGCTCAAGAACACCTCCCCTCTTCTATTCCATTGATTCCCCATTGTAAGCAACCATTTCCCTCTCTATTTCTATTGCTTTCTCTTAGGTTTAGATGAGTTAATGATCAATATTAGTTCAGATCATGGGGCTTCTTGCTCTAAATACTTTATCCCTTCTATTTGATGTTAAAGACATCAACTATTGACCTAGAATCACCCATCCTCAGCCCCATGGCTTAATTGCCATGAAACCCTCTTGAAGAATCTCCAATTTGAGGATTCTTGATGTTGGAATCCGTCCAATCTCCAACCAAACCATAGGGCTTCTATTTCTAATTAGTTTATTCACCTAATTGGATGCCTAAAGCACCATTTGGAATCTTGGAACACCCCATTCCCTTGCCTTTGGCTGAGATGCCATGAAACCCCCTTTTATAGACCTGCATTTTGAGGTTTTGAGCATTGAACATGCAATCCATGCCTTGGGACCTAATTAGGATCCAATGTACATATTTAATGGCTCATTTGGAGGCCTAATATATTACCCCATAGGTCCCAACCAATCCCATGGCCATTAACCAAGGTTTGGAATCAATCCAAGCCATTTCCTGCACTTTCGGGCTCTGGCAGACGATGCCATCGTCCGCCAGGGTAAAATTGTGCATAGCCCGCCTGTTTTATTTAAAGGCCACACTCCTTGCATAGTCCGCCGGACTGACGAATGATGCCATCATCCGCCAAGTGCATGATCCATCTAGGCCAAATTGGTATTGAATTAGAGTTTTGACTCCGGACCCTGGACATTGACACTCTCTCACCTACTGTACACTTGTATGATGACATGCAAGGCTAGCGTATGTGTACGGGAGGACCATACACTACACGAAAGATAAGATTACCAATGCTTTAACGATAGTGAGTGGATTAGATACTTCAACTTAATTTATGGAATGTTTTTGTGATGACCTGTATTGTATGTCATTCATGCATGTATGTGATAATTGATATGATGATCTATGTTAATTTCAATGCATGATACTAATGATGGATCATGGTAAGGATGGTTTAAGATTATCATGTTGAATGTTAGAGAAGTAGGACATGCTATTGATTATGAACATATTGTGAACCTTATGATGTGGATTATGGTGATATTGGTGACATGTGAATTGGTGAATTGTGGTGTGTTGGTGGTAAGAATTTGAGTTGGTATGTGACAGTCGATCGTATTTTGAGTAACACACCCAATATACCTATATGCTCATGTGTAAGCTAGAGGGGACGAGAGGATAGCCAAGCCGACCGTGATTTCAGTACTATGGACTCAACCTCTGGCTTATACGTGAGCTTGCACCCTTCTTTTAAATGCATGGTTAGGATTATATATTCCCTTGTGCTACACCCCTTACCAACAGGGGGAATAGTGTTGGGTAACCGATGGTAGCTTCCGACGAACTGGGGTGCCATTCTCAACAGACCACCATATTTGGGTGAGAGCTTGGGTTATCTTGGGGGGTTTGCGGACAACCCGGTGAGGGGGTCCAATCTCGCAGGTTTCCAACCGTAACTCGGGTGTATCGTCGAATTATCACCGTAATGACTCATGGGGGATACAACCTAATGGATGTTGCAGTAGCACTTTACCTCATGGACTTAGACATTATGATTGTTAAATGGATGCACACTAAAACTGGTGCATGACTGTAAACTAAATCTGATGTACGAATTATCCTGGTGGTATGGGACGCTGTGGGATTCATTTATCAAGTTTGGGTTGAGTCCAGGTGGATTGTACATTCATGATTGTTTGTGTATGCTTGTATGATCTAATTGCTCATTGGGCTTAGTTGGAAGCTCATCCCTCGAGGGACCTCTCTTTTTAGATGGTGATGCAGGTGATGTTGTAGCAGTGGATATGGATCCTCCTCACCTATGAGTTGATAGACTTAATTATTTAGGGTGCTCCCTACGAGCAAGAACATGGGCCGGAGTGCATGTGCAAGGCTTGTGCATATGAAGCGGTGTTGTGGGCATGACCCCTTTGGGATATTTGGCACATGTTGTTCAACTGTTAAGTTGTAATTAGATACTCTTTAATTCTCTTTATTACTGTAGACTTGTATACTTATATACTTAGTACCTTTGTTAAACAATGTTATGATAGAATAATATTCAACCTACTTATATGATATCATCCTATTAGATTTCATACTCTGATAATTATGATTATGTCATTATGCTTCCTTTGATACTCTGATCAAGATAGTGTTGTGGGATCAGTGACCTTGGTACTGCAAAGTGTAGATCCTTGGGGTTAGTGTGGAATACCAAGGGTATTCCAGTCACATGTCCCTAGGTGTAGAGATCAGCGTTTGACAGGCTGAGATTTCATCAGATAATGTCGTTGTGCCAGAAAAAAATGGGTTTTTCAACTTCGGCTTGAATTTGTATTATTCGCTGCATCTGATCCTGTAATTGCTTGATCTTTTGGTAAAGGTCATTTGTGTGAGATGAATCATCGGCTAGCTTCCCTGGGGATTCCTTGGATTGAAACAATGCTGTTTTTATCTGTCGCTTACTTTGAGCGCAGATTCTTGGATTTCTGCTGTGGTCAGTCGAGGAAGATTGACTACGATCGCTTGCAGTTTGGTTTGGACTGATAGAGGGGAGTTTCTCCTTGGACTGTGCTTCTTCAACTGCTTGAGTGTTCCATTTAACGGTTGTGGTTAAGGCCAGGACTTGTTGCTGAAGGGTATTGAATTGTGATTGAGTGATCACACCGTGTGGGGCTTGAGGAAGGCTTGGAGATGTATGATGAGAGCGATCCAGGTTCTTGCTTTGAGATGTTTGTCCTCGGCTTTTTCTCCCACAACTTGTGCGTGAAAGAGCCGCAATATTTGGAGTGCACATGAAAGGAGAAATATGTGTTATGCTGTTGGCTATAGTATTCTGATCTTGTTCCGGAGAAACTTCTTGTGAAGCTGGAAGTTGTTTGGATGTGGAAGGTCGGGAAGTGCTAGTATTCACCATTTTTGGTATTCGTGGGTAGGATTATCAATAACCTTGTCGTTCCCACAAATGGCACCAATCTGTTGCCATTGGATTCTGTCCGGGCTGAGGTGGATGACCTGTAGGAGAGATAGAGAATGGTCGGATGACCCCGAGATTAACTCGAGGTAATTCCGATGATTTAGTCAGTACTAGGCAACGGTAAATATGAGTGAAATACGGTAAGAGTAATAAATGTGTATACCTACCTCTGTCAGACCATGTTCTTTATTTAGTCCTGGTCGGTTTTCCTTACGATCCAATTGAGTGGATGATGATCTGTTACGATCGACTGAGTTAAGTCGGTCGTATTGAGCCGTCTCGGAAGAGAGCAGAAGATGTGATATTTCAGGTATATTAATGATGGGGGGACCCATATGACCGTATGTCATCAGTGGAACCCTTTGTTATACTGACATGTGTATAAGTATATTTTTATGTATATCACTTTTCATTCATGATCCTTGTGAATATATACAAAGAGAAGGGAATATAGCCCTAGAAGGAAATAGCAGTCTCCACATGTGATAATAGGAAAGAGAAACCTATCTAAAATAAACACAATCGGATATAGAGTTTCCATTTGCATGAAACTCTATATACGTCATTACAACTCCAGCAACTCCTGAGGGCGTTATTAAACTGCCTATTCAGCGGTGGTGGATTGGAGAGCTGTCGAACAAAGGGTGGACCTGTTTAATCAGTCATTCACCTTACTTGAGCCTCAGGACATAAACATGTACAATACGGCTCTTTGTATTTACCTAAATCTTTTATTTTTCTCAAACCAACTTTGAAGAGGTGGTAGGTTTGACGATGAACAAAGGGAAACCTTCTTGGCCTTGGAGTTTGTTTGTGTTATTGTATCATATTAATAAGTAGATTTTTAATTTTCGATCCGTTTGCATTCTAAAGAAGTTAATGGAGATAATATCAGTAGTTGATAAGTTGGTTGAGGAAGCTAGAATGGATAAAGTGAAATGTAAAACTAAGGATGATGTTCACTCATTTATGTTTATTATTGGTTTTTTTTTTTTATCGTATTAATAAAAAAAAAATCCCTTTTTTAAATCAGAAAAAAAAAGTGTAAAGAAAAACTATTTTATAAAACGTACAGTAAGAGACCTCCCCCTGAGCTTACTTATTCAGCCCTTCACAGCTAGATGATGGGCTATTGAAACAATCATTCTATCATTCTTAAGCAATGTTTTATTTTCAAAGAAGAAAATAAAATTCAGTTAGCAGGAAAAAAATCCTCTACAATGCCCTAATCTTGCAGTGCATTGTAGTGCGGGTCTGAGATCTTGACACGTGGAAGATGCGATATCCAATGGTGCCGAGCTCGAGAAGAAAGAAAGGAAAAACTGCCTTAGATCGAGCTCGCATCATTGGATGAAGCTTCTTCCATGTGTCGAGCTCTCAAGGCCACACTGTAGTAAACCGCAAGGTTAGGGTACCATAGAGTATTTTAACTGCAAGATACTCACACCATAGAGGATTTTAATCCTAGACCTAGTCTTGTTAGCTATAAAAATGAATTCTTTGTGGATAAATGGCATCCAAGGTACCTATTGTTTCAATAAATTGTAACTTGGATACTTAATGTTTCACATATTATGTTTAAGATACCTAAACAAGATTATAATTAATCCGATCACTCAATTTTTTTTCTTTTTCAATTTTACCCTTGTAAATAACTATTTTTACTTTTTAATATAAAAACCTAGCGAGACCCACATTAACAATTCCCTCCTCTTCCTTCTTCTTCCTCCTGCAACCCCATTGGCTACCACCCCTGCTGCAACCCAACCAAACCCCATCCGCCCCTAACCCCCTGCTACCCAACCCCACCACCACACCCAGCTCAAGCTTGTTCCTGGCAACTCCGCTGGCACTGTCACCGCTTATTATGTAAGCTCCCATTTACCCCCTCCATTTAGTTTAGTTGTTCTCATATAAAGTTTCCATATTTCTGACAAAAATAAGCAAGTCCCCAATAAATCTCTAATTCAAAAGTGACACTAACGTGTTCAGTAAAGGCAAAGACAACAGAGTGCAGCAGTTCTATCTGTAGTTTGACCCAACCAACGGCTACCACACCTATTGCAGCCTCTAGAATCCCCAATGAATCGTGTAAGCATTACTCATATCCATCCACCCATCCAAAAGTTCCCGCCCCAAATTATAATTTGTAAGTACCATTTCTAGTGCAGGAGGTCCTCACCTTGGTCGATTTTATGAGCATCAATTTGTCTTTCCTGTTTTGGGAAAGCAGTCTAGTTGCGGACTTTTTGGCCAATTATGCATGCTCTACTTTGTTTAACTCTGTTTTCCCTCCAAGGAAAAATCTTCCTATCAATCTTAGGACTATTTTGCGTGAAGATAAAGCTTGTCTTCTAGTGTTCAGATTGTAATTTGAGTTGGATTGGGATTTTGTTTCTTCAGTCTTATTTGAGTGAGATATTGTGCAGTTGGGTTGGGGTAAGGCGGGTTATATCCCTCCTCCCTTGTATTCTTTCTTCAACCCGAGTCCCAAGTAATATTCAGGTTAAAAAAAAAGGTACCATTTCTAGTATAATTTCTACGTTTCTGAACTGATTGATATATTTTCTTTTTGACTCCATTTCTAGTGTAATTTCTACGGTTCTGATCTGATTGGTATATTTGTTTTCTAACTTTCCGCTTGTCTGTGGATAACACTCCTATATGAGAGTTCAAGAATTTATAACTTAAAAGTCAGTGGGTTTTAATTTGGGGTCGCAGCAGGGTATGGGGTTGCGAGGAAGCAGGGGGTGGGGTTGGGGAAGGAACAAATTAAAAGCTAGGGAGGATGGGGCGTGGTGGTGGAGTTGGGTTGCAGGGGGTTAGAGGCGCATGGGGTTGCAGCAAGGGGGGTGGGGGCCGAAGAAGAAAAAGGAGGGATGGTGATGTGGGTTCCATTTGGTTTTTATATCAAAAATAAAAATATTTACTTACAAGGGTAACATTGGAAAAGAGAAATAAAAAAATTTACGTAACTAGATTAATCATAATCCGATTTAGGTATCTCAAACGCTTATCTAAATTACAATTTGGCAAAACGTTAGGTACCTAGGGTGCCATTTACCTTTTTTTTATATCTAATGATTGTATAAGGATAATATCATGAATTATGATGAATAGCAATGGTTTTCTTGATCTTTGTGTGGTGATCTTTTTAAGTTTCTTGAACAATGTTGTTGTGCCTAAGATGGTGAGCTGGTGTAGACTATCAAGGCATGGTCAATATACTTTGGTTACCATGTCCACGACTGAAGATCTTATTTTCTGTTGTGTAATAAGTACCAGATATTTTTATTAGCCACATGAGTCACCACTATAAAGGATTCACTCTTCTTTAGCAAGTTTTAATGCTTCTTTATCTCGACAAGGTAAAATGTTATACAGCCTATGATTTTATCATGGATATTTATTAAATGTTTGTTAAGTGTTAATTTTGTTAATATTGATTATAGGAAGTGTTGAGAAAATTACTGTTTTATTACCGTTTTCTAGCCGTTGGGCTATGGTGTATATATATTTGTAGTGTGTTTGTGTTTGGTTTTCATGAATGAAACTCTCCTTTTGTCTCCGTGGCTGTAGGTTTAATACCAAACCACGTTAATCTCCTTGTGTCATTTGCTCTTCTCAAATTCTATATGGTATTAGAGCGGAAGTTTCAATCTTAGAGATCCCATCTTGTTGAGTAACATCAACACTTGCTGCAACTACTCTTAAGCCTTGTCTCTTGAAAAGCACAAAGAATCTTCTCAAGCCTCAAGGCGTTACCACTTCTAGAAGGGATCGAAGGAGAGATTTTAGGAGCTGAGAAAGAGGGAGAGATTGAGGCTTCCCATGCAGCGCCTCTTTTCTGACCTCCTAGCGAGTGGCAAAAGCGTCTCCCTGCGGTCGCAAAGGTCCTGTGCCGGTCAATTTTTAAGAGTATTAAGTATTAAAAAAATAATACTAAGGGTACCAACACTCCCAATATATAGTATGATATGATATGATATATGGGTAAGTAGTTTCTATCCTGGTAGTGTGGCCTATGCCAACACTCCCATGTGTCTATCTCTCTCCTCCTCAAAACAAGGTGCAAAGGTTTCTTTTTATATTGGGAGGAGAGAAATAAACTCATGGCAGTGCTGACATAGGCTACACTCTTGGGCAGACTTCTTTTGCCCATATATATAACATCCCTCTTCCCATGTATCAAAATGATGGACAAAGCGGGCGCTAGCTTGCAGTGCACCAGTGGTGTGCCCATCCTTTTCCCTTATATTTGTTACTTAGTTATTATGATTGTGTTTTTCTTTGTAATCCCCCTTCTTCCTTTTCCTCTCCCTCTCCCCTTTCTCACCAGCTCCAGCTCCAGCTCCGTCTCTGCTCCCCCTCTCCCTCCCTCCCTCCCTCCCTTCCACATTGGATCTCGCTCCCCCAACCCCCTCCCTCCACCACTCCCCGCCCCTCGACCATGTTGAAGGTTGTTGTCTTGCACTCTGTGGACTGTTTTGTGGGCTGCCTTCGAAGTCCTGTTAAAATCCAATAGAGCTTGAGGCCAGGAAGAGTTGGCCCACCTTGGTGTTTATCTTCATTTCTTGGGCCACGGCAAGTTGGGGGTCCATACAAGGTTCAGGGGTGGTAGGCCCCAAGGAGAACTGTTAGGGTCTGCTTGGGGGTAATTTGGAAATTTTGTATCTCTTTTAGCACTTGTAATCCTTCTCCGTTACTACTGAAATTGTTCTTATCTCTCCATGGACGTAGGCACCTTGCCAAACAACATAAATCCTTGTGTTATGTGATTGTTTGATTACTCCTTTTGTTCCTTCTTTTTTTTCCTTTTTTTTTTTTTTTTGTGTGTATAGGATTTCATTTCTACAGGCCCTGCCCTCCCCCAGTTTTAGCGGTGGTGGAAGCAAAATGATATGAATACCTTCACAAAAAATTGTAGAGATGAAATCTCGATAAATACATGTGATAATGAAAACAATACTGGGACGAAGATTACCTAGAACACACTAATGGCATGCTCCTCTAAAAAATTGCAGCATGTGCGAACGATCGTCGTCTATAGATTCCCTTCAAGCCCCAAAAATTCATTTGTTGTCTTTCCTTTTGAGGAAGAAGAAGTCAATCTCTCTCTCTCTCTCTAGCTCTCAAAATCAAACAAACTGAATAATGTGTGCAATTAAATTTAGATCCAAGGTTTCTCTTAAATAGAAAATTCCTAATTTGAATATTCCAAATAGAATGATGAGATCGAATCACATTGTGTGATCCTAAAGGATAACAATTAATTAGGACATCCTTAATTGATAAAAGGACAATCCTACCAATGGTATAACCCGAAAATCCCTTGCGGTAGATATTTTCATTACACTTTACCCCTCACTACCAACATCCATAATGCACGCTCACGAGCATAGAATTAAATAATCCGCCAAAAAACCAAGTGCATTGTACAATAAACCATGAGTGTCAAGACCAATGATTAATCAAAATATTTGAAACTCCTTTCAAATAATAATATTAAACTAATATTATCGAGGCCTCGGATTTTGACCAATCACAGTCCGACAACACACATACTTGGATGTTCACCCCCTTCGGGTTCGAAAACCCTATCGAGGACCAACCCCATTCAAAAATAGACCCCATACAACAAGTGTTTGGTGTGTATTCAGTCCTATCAATAGACATCAACCATTGGAACACCACGATTGCATGAAATATAGACGCAATAGTAATGCTTCTCAGGTACAGGAAAAGAAACTATCAAAATTTCTCTTCTGAATATAATGACGGTAAACCAAATCGGGAATATCGATAAGATAAATTTTCAACACAATTAAATGCCAACATTTAGGGAAATATACATTGTGGCAACCCTAGGATAGAGTATCCAAATCTGTCCATAGTTGTGAACAAGTAACAGTAAATATGGGCAATTACATATTAACGAAATAATCTCAACAAGCACATGAATACGAAATTATAATATTTAATTTAATCAAATTAAATTGAGTTTGATAGACACACACATCAAATGTAAACAATCCAGCACTCTGTAATCCCCCACCCCACCCCCACCTCTGGAATTTCCCAGCCCTTGCCCCACCCCTGCAACGTTTAGAATATGAAGGCTTCTTCGCTTATGTTTTCACGATGGCAAAGTAGGCAGACATTTCCATTCAGATTGCCCAAACATCCAACCACCATAGCCACCTGCACCCAAGGTTCTAAAACTTGGGTTTCGATAAGGTTTCGGCCAGCCAGAAACCGTCGTCTCAGTTTCGACCATATCTCGGTTGAAACCTGGAACTTTCTCCAAGTTAACTCGATTCTTGGTTTTCGAGGCCCAGAAGTTGTTTCTATGCCCTGATTCTTGTTGTGCTGCCTATTTTTTACATTTTAAATCCAATCCATGCATTAGTTTCACATAGAGAACACTTAAAAATAATACTTGTGGTTTTGTCCAAGTTTGATAGTGTATATTATTCTTGGACATGGTATCGAATAAGGTTTCACCGAAACATAACACCTTCAATATAATCAGATTTAATCAATCTTGGATTTGTTAGAAAGCTTTGTTTTGATAGCTTTCCAACAAGTCCAAGATTGGTTAAATCTGGTTTATATTGAAAGAGTTATGTACAGGTCAAACTTAATTTGGTATGCACGAATGCTGTCAAAATCGCTCTGAATGAAAATATTTTTTTGGACATCAAAACAAATGAATATTTTTACCATACATCAGGTTTTTAGCAATGTTTTACCATATTAAGATTTATGGAATTTTTAGATTTGAGAAAAACCTCAGCATTAGAAAGTTGAAAATTGCACTTACTGTCGAAAATCCAGTTTTTGTTCTTGAACTGGGGAGTTGACTTTTTTATCTTTTGGAATTTGATTTATAACTATTTTTATTGGATTCAAATAGGGGGTATTTGCTTAATTATAATAATATCTTAAGTAAACAAAAACGTTTACTTAAATGATATTAGACATAAATAAGTGTTTATCTTAGTTTCTAGCCTGATTACTAGTATATTTAAGTATTTGTACTGGTTTCTAGCCAGGTTTCCTCAAGTTTCAATTGGGCATAAGTGTCGAAACTTGCAAAATTACCAACATCTCGGTCAAAACTGGTAGAAACCATTGAATTTCGATCGAAACCCTGGATTTTTTAAAATCACCCTTCAACTCGTCTCGAAAACCTATGAAATTGAGTTAACTCGGTGGTTTCGACAGGTTTCAGTCGAGTTCTTCTTCCATGCCTACACCTACCTCCCTCCCCTCTGGTGAACAAGGAATTCTCTCTTGGTCCATGGGTGCCCCTTTCCCACCTCCAGTGAACAAGGAATACATTTCCACTTTGTTCATAAATACCCTCTTAGGTATTAATATTTTCCAAAATACCCTTTGAGATTCTATTTCTTTGGCTACATGCCCGAGTAGCAAGAAAATTTTTGCAATCCGGGTAGCAGCAAAACAATTTCTCCCACCACCCCCCCAAACATATCCAACCACTGGATACTTCATCTGTACTTTACTTTTATGTTCTATATTGAATTTTTTTTTCTACGAAAAGAACAATACAATATATTGAAATTGATATTTGAGAGTTACGGATTACCCATCAGTCTATCCTTTAGAAATGGGTGTTGCGTGTGAAAACCTCCGTCGCCCGGTTCGCCCACGGATGAGCCTACAAAAATCAAGTGAGCGCAAGAGAGCCGACGTGGCTCCAGCCAAGGATTCTCGGACGCTCTAGTCAGGTCTCCAGCACAACAGCTAGTAAAAAGTGAGATGAGCATTTGAGCTCCATACCTGGGTATTTATAGGATGAAATGAGGCGGTTGGAGGAGTCCTTGTATGGTAAGAGTCCTCTATTGGTAGGGCTCTTCCACGCGGAGCGGAGTGGAGAGTTATTTTTGGGGTCGGACTCTCACTAAGGTAAGAGTCCTTATTGGAGAGCGCTTCGGGATCTCGTGGGATCGTGGCTTGATCCTTATCCCATGATTCTTGGGTTGTGTCATCGTGGCACCGTGATCCCCGGTGGGTTATGGCAGTTTCGATGGAGGGCTTAGCCTCAGGCGGCTGTAGCCTCGGTGCTTGGCCTCGGGCAGTCGTGGCCTCGGTGTTAGGCTCTGGGCGACTGTGACCTTGGTTCTCGGCCTCGGGCGGCCGTGGCCTAGATCCTGGACCTCGGCCTCGGCACATGTGGCATGTAAATTTCCTTCGATCATGCGGGAGCTCGGCCGAGTGGTGGCACTCTGTCTATGGCAGACTTGTATGGGCTCGGCTCAGGGCTCGGCTGGCCTAAAGCTCGACCATCGAGCCCAGCCAAGCCGGAGGTGGGCGAATCGTCCCCTTGGTCTGGTGTTTGAAGTAGCACCACACACCGTGTGCTCGACCCAGTTCTCAATGGACCCCAGCTCGTCTAGACAGGGACCCAGGCCATGGCGCTCTTCCATTGGCCGGTTTGGTTCGGCACGAGATAGTTTGGGTCGGTCCCAGCATGTCCACGTGGCATTTTTTGGTTGGTGGGGGATTCTATGACTCATCACAGGTCCCCCACTCATCATAGGCCGGCCTCAGCTCGGCTTTGATGAGTACGATCTCTATCTGCTGACAGTTCTCGCTCGAGGCCGAGTTCGAGTTCTTCTTCTTCGACGATTTGACGTTGTACGGACTGACAGTTGGGGTGTCAGTGCCACATCACTCGAAGTCATTATGGCGCTCGAGAATTTGAATCATCTTTTGATCTGGACCATTGAATTTGTCTGAGTTCTTCTTGGCCGTCAGATCTCGGTAACTTGGAGGCTATAAATAGGCGACCCTTCTTCTCTCATTCTTCACTATTTTAAATCTTGGAGTGCTCGGCTAGCTCAAAGTCTTCAGCTCGTCAAGTGGTCGGCGCCCTTAGTTTCTTAGTTCGGGTTCAGCTCATCTTTGAAGCTTCCTCAACCAGTAAGTCCTCTCTACCCATTATGTCAGTCGGTAGTAGTCGCGAGGGCGACGCACTCGCCAGAGTGGGTGAGGGTGTGGGTCCGAGCCAAGAGCTCGCCGCCCATTCTCTCACCATAGACTTGTTGGGCTCGACCTCGGACGAGCCGGCCGTGTTGGAGTCCCCCCAGGCCGATGCTATCGAGGTCCCCCTAGCCCTAGAGTTCGGCCATGAGGCCCAGCTAATTCTTGAAGATCGAGCCAAGAACTCGGGTTTGTCTTCAATAGACGACGATGAGTCCGTGGAGAGAGGCCTTCCCAAGATGGGGTCGGCTCGATCGACTCTTCTACCGACGTACCCACGCCAGAAGAGGGAAGCTTCGGCACAGTTAAGAGTACGATCACTGAGGCCAACCTCAAACGTTTGAGGGCTACCTATGCCATTCCCAAGTACGTCCGCCTTCAAGTCCCCAGCCCTAGGGAGATGGCCTGCTTCATCCGGCCTGGCGAGGTGGCCCTGTATGAGATAGCATTCAGGTATGCTTTTAGGTTCCCAGTGCTTGGGCTAGTGGACCAGATCTTGGACCATTTCCACCTCTCTCCAGGTCAGCTGACGCCGAATGCGTGGTTACTGCTGTACGACTTCCACGTCTTCTTCCACGAGATGGGCCGAGTTACGAGCGTGGCCCTCTTCTCTTGGCTTTATTACTTGAAGAAGTCCTCAAAGAAGGGGTGGTACTACTTCACCCGCCGTGTGAAGAAGGGTTCGGCTCTGAGCAGTCACAAGTTCTGGGTCGGGGTGCCGACCTTCAACAAGTACTTGAATCCTCGGTTCTTCTTTGCTTTCGTCCCTGACTGCTCCTTTCGAACATAGTGGAAGGAGATACATCTGGGTTATGTCAATAGGGTATTGCCTCTGAATGAGAACAAGCTGATCTCGCTCGATCTGATTCTTCAGCAACAGCCCTTCGACGTCCAGTAACTCCTCAACGAGGGGTTTCTTCAAAGGTGGAACCTGACCCTCGGTAGGGTATCCGAGCCAAGCTCTTAACTTGTATTTTTCTTTTAGCATGCTTTAATTTCTCTTTCTTTCCTTTGGTAGTGGTCGGCCACATTCCCCCGATGGACTCGGCTCGTCTCAAGGCTGAGGTGGCCGAGGATAGGAGGAGAAAAAATGTCGAGAAGAAGGCGATGAAGGGTAAGGGCGTGCTTCCGAGCCCGAAAGACACCTTGGTCGGCCTCGAGGCCGGGAAGGGTAAGGACCCCGCGGGCTCGCCGAGAAAAGGGAAGGGCCGAAGGGGTGAGAAGAGCCCGCCAAGGGATAGGAAATGGCAAAAAATATCCATCAACTTCACGACTGAAAACCTCCCTAGGATCCCCTCGCCTCCAGATGTTGCTCGGTTGGCCTTGGGGAGGGCCTCGGCTAGCAATGTCCCAGTTCGGTCGAGCTGGCGTCTTTTCCCCAAGGACTCTGCCCTGACCTCTTTCGCGCATGCTAAGGAGTTGTTTGACACTAGCCGGCTTCCCGCGGACAAGGACATGCTCGAGAAGTTGTCCGATCCCGAGCTCCTTTCCACTCTGTTTCAGGACTTTAACATGGTGAGTTCCTGCTCGGCTCCTAGTAGGTGATCAGACCTGTTGGGCTCGGCTTTTGCTAATGCTCGGCTATCTTTTTGTAGGGGGTTGCCAAGGTGGTGGAGACCCTTCTCCGATTTGAGTGGCTCCTGACCGTGAATTCCTCCCTCAAGGTCCAATGTGAGTAGGCCAACAAGAATGCTCGTGAGGCTATCTTGAAGCACCGCGAGGCAATGGAGAAGCTCAAAAATTGCAAAGGCTGAGGTCCGAAGCCTTAAGGAGGAGGTGGCCAAGCACAAGAAGGAGGCCGGGCTTTGGGGGGTCAGCTTAGCCAAGCCAGAGAGAAGGCCGAGGCTGATCAGAAATGTGCCCGGGTCGAGGCGGTGAGCGAATACCTCCTGTCCAAGGATTACGCTGAGGTGTGTCACATCGTGAGGAAACCTTCTTACGCCGAAGCTATGATACGGGCCGGGCTGATCTGTTGACCGAGTTTTGCGCTGCCTACCCTAACCTCAACCTCTCCCAATTCGACGCTGATGCAGTCACCGTGGTAGAGGAGCTAGGAAATGAGGAAGGGGTTGAGGGTGTGCAGACTCGTGCCTCCGAGGTTGTTCCAGCGGCTGCCGCCTCCACCAAGGACCCTCATGACCCCCCTACTGAGCACACCACCAAGGTCACCGTCGAGGATGTCCGCAAGGACTCCGTCGAGGAGACCGCCGTCTAAAAACTTTTGCTCTTTTTGCTTTTGCTGTACTTTTCCCCGTGTTCGGGTTTTTTGTCAATAGTTTTTTTTTTTTTTTTTAAATGTACTGACTGAGCCGAAAGGCCTCTCTTTGTACCGCACCGAGCTGTCGGCCCTTAATGAATGAAATATCTTTTCTTCCAAATTTGTCTAAGTGTATGAGCTCAGCAATTGTCTCTCCCTTTTTTTTTGTCGACGTTATTCTATTCGTCCGAGTGCCGAGGCTGGGCAGTTCCCCCAGCCGAGGTCAGGAACTTTGCTACTTCTAACCACGTCATACTGGGTTATGGGCTTGGATTGAGTGCTCGGCCATGTTATGCTTCGATGAACCGAAGCTGAGCTTTTCGTTCGATCTCCTATCCTTAGCTAACTTTCCATTTTGAGCAATGAGCTCGGGTTGGTGACCCTCATGGCTGTACGGCCAAGCAGTCCTTGTGGCCGAGCTCAATGCCTTGTAGATTTTTGTTCGATTTTAGCTTCTGTACGGCTCAGCCGTGGTATGAGTTTGTGTTTGTTGGTCCGCCAGCCTTCAAGGGCTGGTCTTATGACCTTATTGCAGCCTAGGAGGGTTGGTCCGAGGCGTCGGCTAGTCTATGAGGACTGGTTTCATGACTCGGCTGCCGACATATGAGGGTCGGTCTTGGACGTCAACTAGTCTATATATGAAGACTGGTCTTACGACTCGGCTGTCGACCTATGAGGGTCAATCTTTAACGTCAGCCAAGTCCATGAGGGCTAGTCTTACGGCTCCACTACCGACCTATGAGGGTCGATCTTTAACGTCGTCGGCCAATCTATGAGGACTGGTCTTATGACCTTATTGCCGACCTATGAGGGTCAGTCTTCAACGTCTGCCAATTTATGAGGACTGGTCTTATAACTCAGCATGTTTTAGACTCGAAACAAACTATGGAAGGAAGGAGAATCCTTATTCATTGACTTTCAAAAACCGAGGCCGAAGCCTAGTACATAAGTGTTCAGACTGAGCCGAGCTGAAAAAATTTCTTTGGACTGAGCCGAGCTGAACAAAATACTAATTGGAAAAATTTCTTCAAATTTTTCGAGTTCTAAGGCCTCGGTATCTTTTTGCCCCCCGGAGTCTTCAAGTGATACGTCCCTGGGAGGATTTGCTTGGAGACTATGTACGGTCCCTCCCAATTTGGCGCTAACTTTCCTTGCTGTCTTGGTTGGGACGCGCTGAGCTTTCTTAGGACGAGGTCACCTTGGCGAAAATGACGTTCCTTCACTCTCGAGTCATAGTACATTGCCGTCTTCTGTTGGTAAGTTGTGTTCCAAAGCAAAGCGCTCTCTCGGACTTCATCGAGGAAATCAAGATTGGCCTTGAGTCCATCTTCATATGTTTTCTCGTCAAAGTTGAGCACTCAATACGACAAGGCCTTGACCTCTACTAGAGTGAGGGCTTCAGTGCTGTATGCTAGCCGAACCGGGCTTTCTCTCGTGGGTGTTCTCACTGTCGTCCTATAGGCCCAAAGGACGCTCGAGAGCTCTTCCACCCACCTTCCTTTGGCTTCATCCAGTCTTCTTTTGAGCCTCGCAAGTAGTGTTCGGTTCGACACTTCCACCTGCCCATTGGCTTATGGATGAGCTACCGAGACCAGGCAAAAATCGATGTAGAAGTGCTTGTAGAACTCCCGGAAGCTCGGCTTGTTGAATTATGCACCATTATCAATGATGAGTACTTTGGGTAGCCCGAACCGATAGATAACCTTATCTCGGAAGAATTTC
Source organism: Telopea speciosissima (assembly GCF_018873765.1). Taxonomy (NCBI): domain Eukaryota; kingdom Viridiplantae; phylum Streptophyta; class Magnoliopsida; order Proteales; family Proteaceae; genus Telopea; species Telopea speciosissima. The sequence continues at coordinate 19,513,746 of NC_057920.1, read as the reverse complement.
TCCATGCTCTTCTCGGTGATGGTGGCCAGGGGCTCGACCTCAACCTCCTTAGTGAAGTAGTCGATGGCCACGACCACGTATTTTCGATTTTTGAAAGCTGGGGTAAAGTCTCCGAGAATGTCCATCCCCCACATAGCGAAAGGAATCAGACTCAGTATAGAGGTCAGCTTCATTGCAGGTCAGCTCGGCACTGGTGCGAAGAGCTAACACTTCTCGCATGTCTTCACATACTTCATGGCTTCTTCTTGCATTCTCGGTCAGTAGAATCCTTGTCGAAGTATCTTGTATGCTAATGCTCGGCCCCCATGTGGCTCCCGCATATTCCTTCGTGCACTTCGGCCAAGGCGTACTCGGCCCCTTTCGGTCTGAGGCACTGGAGGAGAGAGGCCGAGATAGCTCTCTTGTATAATACACCGTCGACCATCATGTACTTCGCGGCTCGAAACTTAACTTTCTTCGTTTCATCTCGATTCTCCGGGAGTTGGTCGTTCTCTAAGTAGTTGACGATCGGGTCCATCCAGGTCGGCTAGTCTTCTTCGATGTGCTTGACACCTTCTTCTTATAAGGACAGCTTCTCAAGAATCTCTATGTATACTAATCAGCTCAGATTTGGGAGGTCGGCCTCGGCCAACAGTGAAAGGGAGTCAGCTACAACATTTTTTTACCTCGGTATTTGGGTCATCTCAAAGTGCCCGAGCTCGGAGATCAGTGCTCGGGCTCGATTCAAGTATGCCATCATTCTTTCATCCTTAGCTTCATACTCACCATTGACTTGGTTGACCACAAGTTGGGAGTCGCTTCGTACTTTTAGTCGCCCGATGTCTATAGCCTTGCTCCCTCAGTGCCCGGCTAGGAGGGCTTCATACTCGGCCTCATTGTTCGAGGCTAAGAACTTGAATCTCAGGGCGTATTGGATGCGGAAACCCTCAGGGCTAACCAACATCAAGCCCACTCTACACCAGCCGAAATTGCTTGAACCGTCAACATTCATGATCCATCATTGTTCGGCTTCGGGCTCAGCCTCAGTCTCTACCGTTGATTAGGCATCCCGCACCTCGGGGGTTGGGTATAGTGCATTTAGCTATGAAATCCGCCAGAGTTTGTCCCTTTATTTCCGTCCTCGGCTGGTAGCTCATGTCATACTCACTCAGCTCTACTGCCCACGCGATCAATCGACCCAACACATCCGGCTTGTGTAGCATCTTCTTTAGGGGTTGATCGATTAACACCGTGATTGGATGAGCTTGAAAGTATGGCCTCAGTTTCCTAGCGGCCGTGACGAGGGCAAATGCTACCTTCTCAAACTTGGAGTATCTAGTCTCGGCATCGATGAGAATATGGCTAATATAGTATATGGGCTTTTATGCTCGGCCCTCCTCCCTGACCAGTACCGTGCTGACCGCGACCCTAGTCGCGGCGAGGTAAATTTGAAGTTCTTCTTTAGGCTCAGGTCGGGAGAGTAGAGGTGGATTCTCCAAGTACTTCTTCATGTCTTCAAAAGCTTTTTGGCACTCGTCGGTCCATTTGAAATCCTTTGAGCTTCGAATGTTCTTCAGAGTTTTGAAGAATGGGAGACACTTGTAGCCCAATTTTGACATGAGTCGTGCTAGCACCGTAACTCTTCCGTTCAGCCTTTGTACTTCTCAGATCGTCCTTGGGGGGCTCATCTCTTGAATTGCTTTGATCTTTGTCGGGTTGGCCTCGATACCTTGTATGGAGACCATGAAGCCAAGGAATTTCCCCGAGGTTACGCCGAAAGCGCACTTAGTGGGGTTCAACTTCATTTGGTTCTTCCTGAGCACGCCGAAGGCCTCTTCCAGGTCAGCCAAATGATGCTCGGCTTTCAAGCTCTTCACCAACATGTCATCTACATAGACTTCCATGTTTCTGTCGATTTGGGCACAGAATATGTAGTTCACCAACCACTGGTACATTTCTCCGGCGTTCTTCAATCCGAACGACATGACCTTGTAGTAAAAATTTTCTTGGTCGGTTCGGAAAGCCATGTAGGACTCGTCATCCTCATGCATTAGAATTTGATTATAGCCGGAGTACGCATCCATGAAGCTCAGCATCTCGTGCCCGGCAGTGGGGTTGATCAAGTTGATCCGAGGTAGTAGGTACTCATCTTTCGGGCACGCCTTGTTGAGGTCGGTATAATCGACGCACATTCTCCACTTTCCATTCGATTTGGGAACCATAACAACGTTCGCCAACCAAGTCGGGAACTTCTCTTCTCGGATGAACCCTGATCGTTGGAGCTTCTCTAATTCTTCCTTGATCGCGGCTTGCCGGTCAAGGGTGTAATTCCTTCTCTTCTGTTGAATTAGCTTTTGGCTCGGATCCACATGGAGTCTGTGCTCGGTTATGTGCCTCGATATGCCTGGCATGTCGATAGCTGAGCAGGCAAAGACGTCGGCATTAGCCTTCAAGACGTTTCCGAGCTGATTCTTTTGTTCCTCGCTCAACAATGATCCGAGTTGTACCGTCTTTATTGGATCTTCATCGCTGAGGGAGAATGGGATGAGGTCTTCCACGGGCCTTCCGCATCTTTCAGTGAGCTCATCTCGCTGGTCTTCAGGGAGGTGCTCGGCGCACATTGCCATTCCTCGGACATTCCCCTTATTTTATTTGACGAAGGCAGCATAGCACTCCCTGGCTTTCTTTTGATCACCCTGGATTTCTTCGATGCCATTCTCCGTGGGGAATTTCATCTTCAAATGCATAGGCGAGATTATGGCTTGGAGAGTGGTCAGCGATGGGTGGCCGAGTATGGCGTTGAAAGCCACGATCGATCGTACTACCATGAATTTGACTTGGATCGTCGCTTGACATAGAGCTTGGCCAAACATGACTAGTAGGTCAATTGAGCCCTTGATTGTGGTGGCGGCCCCCAAGAACCCATGAAGGGAAGTTCCTTTCGGCTTCAGCTCAACATCACCGAAGCTGAATTGTCGGTATGCGTCTAGCGACATAAGGTCCACGGATGCGCCTGTGTCGACCAATACCCGATGAACGGGTCTCCTCATGATTTCCACCTGCACCACCAAAGCATCATCGTGAGGCAGACTTATACCTTCGAGGTTGGCCTCGGTGAAGGAGATTGTTGCTTCAGACTTCGACTTTTTGCTCAGCATCTCTGCGACCCCTACGAACAGCGCATTCACCTTGGCCTTCCGTGTAGATTCTTGTCCGGGCCCTCCAAGGATAGTGTATATGGGGGCTCCCTTGTCATTGCTCGGCCTGGATCCATCATCTTTCTTTTTCGTTCAGTCCTTGGGCTCGTCATGCCCGGCCCTTCGACCATCTGCCCTCAGCTCGATTTTTCTCCTATCGTGATCCTCGGGTCACCGACTCCTACATTCTTCCTGGCTTCCTTTGACGTACCGCTTCAGGTGCCCTACCTTGATCAACTCTTCAATTTACCTTTTCAGTTGATAACAATCCTCGGTGTCATGACCAGTGTCCTTGTGGAATTGATAATACTTGTTGGGATTCTGGGATGACCCGGCCTGCATCTGTCGAGATCGACGGATGTATCCGTCTTCTAGTATTTGCATCAGGATTTCCTTTCGCGAAGTATTCAAAGGAGTTTAATCGGGGCTCCAAGCTCGATCAGTTCTCTAGGCTCGACGGTCAGTCTTGGGCCGCTTTTCATCTTTGCGGTCATCAGTCATCGGCCTTTTCTTCTCGACCTTCCCTTCGTTCCCCTTCCGGGCTTGGAATACTTCCGCCATGTTTACGAATTCATTGCACCTCTCCAAGAGCTCAGCCATGTTCTTTGTCGACTTTCAAGCCAAGTCCTTGATGAGGTCTATGTCGGAGAGCCCGTTGCTCATCGCAGTATGGGTCGTGGCCTCATCCAAATCCTTGATGTCTAAGGACTCTTTATTGAAACTCGAGATGAACGCTCAGACCGCTGCTTCATGCTAAGGAGGTTGACCGTCGTCTTCTTATGCTTCATGCTACTCTAAAAGCGCATCACAAAGGCTCGGCAGAGCTGGGTAAAGCTTGTCCATAAGGTCGCTGCGCCTATGAGAAACGAGGGGAAAGCCCGACAAGAGACAATTTATGTTCCCCCGTACATAGTCATCATCGCGTTAAAGTAATTGATGTGATCCGTCAGGTCCGTGGTTCTGTCGTATCTGTCGAAGGGGGGCGACTTGAACCTGGCTGATAATGGCATGGTCATGATCTTGAGAGGATAAGGGTGTCGCCCGACCAGTGAATAGGCGTCTGGGGTCGCCTGTTTCTTCAGTCCCTTAACCTGCTCGACCAACTCTCGTAGCCTCCTTTCCAGCTCAGTTTCGGGCGCTCGATCGTTCGGCTCATCAGTTCGATACAAGTTGTCCTCTTCATTCGACCGAGGTCTGCCATTCTGCCACTCAGCTCAGGATCGGCTCGCTTGGTCATCCCATTGAGGTCGGCCATTCTGGTTGGCTCGGTCAGCATCACCCCTCTTTATTCTTCTTTCCACTTGGAAATTGGACCCATGGGGGCTTCTCGGCTGCTCTTCTCGGAGAGGTGGGCTTCGGTGCTTGGGGGCTACCTCTTGTTGTTCTCGGTGTGCCCTCGGCTGTCCGTCCTCTTTAAGCTGGCCTAAAAATATTGATCTTCTCACTATCGATGCCGCTAGTTCGATCTCTTGCCCAGCCCTCGGGTTCCGACGATGCTCCTGCTTGTCCCACCGAGCACTCCTGTTGGGACGCTGAGGAGGAGTTTTTTGACGGGGCGGATGGGACGACGCTACTCGGCTTGGCTCGGCCCGACACCGGTCACCATTTTGTTGCAAGTTTCCCTCGATGAGCACCAGTGCCAAGGGGGTACGACTGGTGGCTGGCCTAGCAACCCGCCCTGGGCCATCTGTCCCATGAGAGTTTACAGCATCTCGTTGGTATGCAGCAATTGAAGCTGGACTTCCATGACTTGTTGGTTATTTTTCGGGGCCTTCGGATCCAAGTTTCCCGGCACAGGTGGTGGCAGCGGCAAATTCAGCCCTGGATGGTTCAGATCGGCCCTCGGTCGTCCTTATGTCGTCGTGTCCAGCACACTTCCGCCATTTCCACCATCCACCAGGGGAATCGGATTGGCCATGGTGCCCACGCTGGGCTGCGCACCTCCCGCTCATGGGGGTCTTCCCGTCATGCCTTATCGCGATGTCTCAAGGGGCGGCGACCATCTCGCCTGCCTATCCGACTGCGGCTCATCTCCGCGGGAGGCAGAACCGTGTTGCCCCGATCTTGTCTGCACAACCATTATCTTTGCTCTCTCGATTGGTAGAAACGACTATGACTTGTTGACGTCGTTCCCACAGACGGCGCCAAATCTGTTGCGTGTGAAAACCTCCATCGCTCTGTTCGCCCACGGATGAGCCTGCAAAAACCGAGTGAGCGCAAGAGAGCCGATGTGGCTCCAACCAAGGATTCTTCGACGCTCCAGTCAGGTCTCCAGTGCAATAGCATAACAGCTAGTAAAAAATGAGATGAGCATTTGAGCTCCATACCTGGGTATTTATAGGATGAGATGAGGCAGTTGGAGGAGTCCTTGTATGGTAAAAGTCCTTTATTGGTAGGGCTCTTCCACGCGAAGCGGAGTGGAGAGTTATTTTCGGGATCGGACTCTCATTAAGGTAAGAGTCCTTATTGGAGAGAAATTTGGGATCTTGTGGGATCGTGGCTTGATCCTTATCCCGTGACTCTTGGGTTGTGTCATCGTGGCACCGTGATCCTCGGTGGGACGTTATGGTAGCTTCGGTGGAGGGCTCGGCCTCGGGAGGCCATGGCCTCTGTGTTCGGCTCCGGGCGATCGTGACCTTGGTGCTATGCCCCGGGCAGTCATGGCCTCGGTGCATGTGGTATGTAAATTTCCTCCGATCATGCGGGAGCTCGGCCGAGTGGTGGCACTCTATCTATGGCCGACTTATGTGGACTTGGCTCAGGGCTCGACTGGCCTGACGCTCGGCCATCGAGCCTGGCCAAGCCGGAGGTGGGTGAATCATCCCCCTGGTCTAGTGTTTGAGGTGGCACCGCATATCGTGTGCTCGGCCCAATTCTCGGCGGGCCCCAGCTCGGTTAGAAAGGGACCCAGGCCATGGCGCACTTCCAGCGGCCGGTTCGATTTGGCACGAGAGGGTTCGGGTCGGTCCCAGCATGTCCACGTGGCATTTTCTGGCTGGTGGGGGATTCTATGACTCATCAATGGGATCTCAACTGTGGGTGATCATTTACCAAACTATATATATCATCTTACAAATTAAATAGAGGTAGAGAAAGAAAAAAGAGTACTAACATGCATGAACATACTAGTCATGAGTTCATGAAATCCCAATATTAGAAGTTTAATTAGAACGATCGTCAAGCCAAGGGAGGCCTTTCCAAACTCAAGAAGAGAGCCAAGTGTGTAACCAAGTCCCTAGCTTTCTTAGATTCTGGTTTGTCGAGGTAGAAGACGTGGGCCTCCTCTTCTGTCTCTGTAATCTCCACAACTCCCATCCACCCGCACCCAGCCAATACTTCATAGTAAAGCCACCCTCTATCTCTCAACATATCCTTCTAAGCCACAAACACAAGCACACGAGGGCACCCAAGCCCCACCAAGCTCAGACCATCGGCTGCCACCGGGTTGATCCTTGGGTCATCATTGTCAGGGTTCGATGGGCACACGTAAGGCCAGACCAGATCCAGAAATGCCTTTTTGTTTGGCTGTATAGACTCGGACCCTATGGCTCTAAACCCCAGAAAAAGGGGTAGAGCAGAATAATTCCAAGAAGTTCCATACCCAGCTCGGCCCTCACTTTTTTTTTGATAAAAAAAAATCCCGGTGGAAGTCCGCATGGTTCGTCAGCCACGGTTCGGTCTGGTCGTCCCATCTCTCTGACCCGGAGAGTGGGAAAGAGCCCATTGAAGGGCAGCCCAAGAATCGTCATAGCATACAGGGATGGGATGCTCTGGGGCAAGTCTATAGCCTACAGAGACAATGATAACGTTTGCCTCAGCGACTATGGAGTTCAAGTGGTGGTGGTACTTGGAAGTGAAGGGAGAACCAACACAGAAGCCTCCGCTGTGGAATTGGATGAGTAAGGGAAGTTTGTGGTTGATGTGGGTGAGGTTGGGGAGGTAGAGACGAGCGGAGACGTCGGAGTTCAATGATATTACGATGTCTTTGTATTAGATTAGTTTGAAATTCAAAATGTATTTCATTGCCTTGAATATTCTATGTACAATAAGCTATATATAATTACTGATAATAAATGGAAGGTGATGAATCATGGAGATAGGGTTGCCATGTAAGGCTTGGATTCATATCAATGGACTACCAATAATAACTCCTGAGAGATATCACATGTGATAAATGAGCCATGCATAGTTAAGGAAGGTTGGTGAGGTAGGTGAGGTAGGTGCCATGGCTGTCCAGGATTGGAGTTACCAAACCTGGAGGATCACAATCTGATAAGTCAATCTTTGATATATGACATGTGATCAATGGAGAGGGATTCTCTGCTGTCCAATGGGAGAAAAGATTCTCTACTGTCCAATACACCCCCTCAAGGTGGAGGTTCGATGGCTCGGATCTTCAGCTTGTCACAAAGAAATGCAAACCGGTTTGAGGTTAGGCCCTTCATCATAATATCGGCGATCTGATCAGCGGTGGAGATGAAGCATACGTGGAGTTCCTTTTTGGAGACCTTGTCGTGAACAAAATGGAAGTCAATTTCAACATGTTTTGTACGCGCATGAAATACTGGATTGGTGGACAGATATGTGGCTCCAATATTATCGCACCATAGCAAGGGTGGCTGAGTGAGGGGAATACCCAGTTCCCCGAATAGAGATTGCAACCAGGTGAGCTCAGCACACGCATCGGCCAATGCCTTGTATTCCGATTCAGTGGATGATCGGGCCACAGTCTTTTGATTTCTGGAGGTCTATAAAATGAGGTTTGGACCCATATAAATGGCATATCAACCCGTTGACTTACGATCAGTATCATCACCCGCCCAATCGACATCAATGAAAGCCTAAAGATTTTGGGAGTTGGAGCGGGTAATGGAGAGCCCATAATGTTTAGTGTGCTGGAGATATCTTAGTATGCGCTTGACCATGGACCAGTGATCATCACTTGGAGCATGCATGTACTGACAGGCTCGATGTACAAAGTAAGTAATATCTGGACGAGTCAATGTAGTGTATTGTAACGCTCCAACTATGGACCTGTATTTTGTGGGATCACTGAACAGGGCACCCCCTGTGGAGGATGCTTTGACTGAGGTGGCTATGGGAGTGAGTACCGGTTTGCAATCACTCATCTCGGCCTTTTGAAGAAGATCTTTGATGTATCTAGTTTGGGAGAGAATCACCCCCGTGTTTGTATATATTGCCTCAATGCCCAAAAAGAAGTTTAAGCGGCCTAGATCAGTGATGGAGAAGTCAGATGCAAGGCCAGCCAATAGCCTAGTGACATGTGAAGGGTCATTACCGGTGACCAAGATGTCGTCCACATAAACTAGGACATAAGTAATCTTCAACCCCTGTTTATAAATGAATAAGGATGTGTCTGTCTGAGATAGGGTGAAGCCCGAGGAGATCAAGAACTGAGATAACCGCTGAAACCAAGCTCACAGTGCTTGCTTAAGCCCATATAAGGACTTATGAAGGCGACAGACATGATTGGGCCGAGATTGGTCTTCAAACCCCTATGGTTGTGTCATATTGACTTCTTCATCAAGGATGCCATGAAGGAAGGCATTTTTAATGTCCAGTTGGCGAACAGACCATCCATTGGAGATGGCAAAGGAAAGAACTGTCCGAATGGTTGTGGGTTTGATGACGGGACTGAAGGTCTCATCATAATCAACCCCATGCTGCTGATGGAAACCCTTGGCCACCAATCTCGCCTTGTAACGCTCAAGAGAGCCATCTGCTTTTCTCTTAATCCTATATATCCACTTACAGCCAATTAAATTCATGTTAGGGGTACGTGCAACAAGAGACCACGTGTTATTACGCAATAAGGCATTAAACTCCTCGGACATGGCAAAGTGCCAGTTGGGGTCACGGCTGGCTTGGGTGTAGGTTGTAGGTTCAGTTGGTATGGAGGATGATAGGTTGGCTTGAAGAGAGGAGGGTTGAGGCTCGGTGAGGGCATACAGGTCCGTTAATAGCCGTGTATGATGTCAGGGACTGAGGGGCGGTGTAGATGTGGGGGAAAGAGTGGGAGCCGTGGGTGAGGTGGTAAAGGTGGGACCAGTGATAGGTGTTAATGGTGAGGCTGTGGAGGTGGCGAATGGGAGATCAACTGTGTTGGGGGGTTCAGGTATGGGTGGTGGTGGTGGGACATCCAATGGGGGTAAAGGGTTTGGGTGTAATGGCAAAGATACCCATGGGGTGGTGAATGGTGGTGGTTGTTGCGGAGGGCATTGGGGCTGGAATTTACTAAATGGAAAAACATTCTCATCAAATCGCACATGGCGGGCAATGTATATTCTATTAGTCTCAATGTGCAAGCATCTATAGCCAGAGTGAGCGGGGCTATAGCCCAAGAAAACACATGGAGCAGAGCGAAATTCCATCTTATGATTGTTGTAGGGGCGGAGGAAAGGAAAACATAGACATCCAAAAGTCTTTAGAAAGGAGTAATCCAGTGGGCGGTGGAATAAGATTTCGAGGGGGGATTTATCATTAGTAACTGTGGAGGGCATCCTATTAATGAGATATACAGCAGTCTCAAAGGCATAGGCCCAAAAAGTATGTGGAACAGAACCATGAGCAAGTAAGGTTAGGCCGGTTTCAGCAATGTGATGGTTGCGACGTTCGACCGCACCTTGTTGCTCATGGGTATGAGGGCAGGACAGCCAATGTTGAATGCCAAGAGAGGCAAAGAAGGGAGCAAGAGGATGATACTCACCCCCCCCCAGTCGGTTTGAACCGATTTTATTTGGCATGAAAATTGGCGTTCCACAAGTAATTAAAATTGTTTAAAAATTGAGAAAACGTCTGATTTGGCCTTGAGTGGAAAAAATCAAATAAATTTGCTATAATCGTCCACAAATAACATAAAATAACGATGCCCCAAAGATGAGAGTGTGGGGGATGGACCCCATACATCACTAAAAATTAATTGTAAAGGAGAAGTGCTTCTAGAATGAGTTTCCCGTAAAGGAGTGACAGGACTTGCCCAATTGACAGGCAGGGCACAAATATGGTGACTTAGGAATTTTTGTGTCACGCATAATAAGCTGGAGAACATGTACATGTGGGTGACCCAAATGATGATGCCAAAGAGCGTAGGATGACTAAACAACAAATCTAATAGAAGGAGACTGCAGCGTAGATGACAGAATGGAGTAAAGACCATTTTTACTCGGCCCCGAAAGATGAGTGTGCTTGGACTTCCGATCCTTCACACAAAAATAAGATGCATGAAATTCAAAGAATACATCATTATCAAGTGCGAATTTCTGAATTGAAAGTAATGAGTTTGTAAGATTGGGAACATGTAACACATTATATAAAGAGAGTGAATGGGAAGGGGATGAAATAAAGGACTAACCGATATGTGAGATGGGTAGGAATTTACCATTACCAACCATGAGTTCATTGTTACCTTTGTAAGGCTCATAGGAAGAGAACACTTGAAGATCCGGTGTAGGATGATGACTAGCCCCAGTGTCGGCTATCCATGGAGGAGGGAGGGATGGGTTATTGGGTGGGTGATAAGATGGAGTGGTGTAATGGGCGTGAGGGGTGGGTGGTTGAGTGGATGGAGAAGGGTAATAGGTGGTGGGGGTATGATTTGGCCCATTGTAGGACTAGTAGTGAGTTGGGGTGGGTAGGGGTGTTTTGCAATTCTGCCTGATTTTGATGCTTGTAATAGCACATGTCTGCTTGGTGATTGGTGCGGCTGCAAATGGTGCATGGACTGTGAGTGAAAGCATTGGATCGGCCAAACCCACTTGGCTTTGTGGGAGGACCACGACCACCAAAACTACCACGGCCATGCCCCCTTGAGTTACCACGGCCAGCAGGTGAAGTGTGCTGGCCACGGCTTTGTTGAGCAACGTTGACCGATGTAGTGGCAGCCAGATCAATAATGGCCTAGCAAGAAGTCTGTAGATGTTCATGGCTGAGAAGAAGACTCATCAACTCCGAATATGGAATGGGATCAGAACGCCCCATAAGTGTGGGAACCATAACTTGAAAATCTGAGCATAGGGCTCTGAAAATATGAATGTTGAAGTCCGCCGGTGGCAAAGGTTTGCCTGCTACGGCAAGCTCATCAGATAGTGCCTTGGCACGTTGAAGGAACTGAGTGATAGTTTCATCAGGTTTTTGAAAGAGATTTTGCAGCGCCACATTAAGAGATAAGAGGCATGTGGTGGAGGCGAAACTGTAGGCATTATGGAGGGCATCCCATAATTATTTGCTTGTGTCACAACCAACCGCAAGAGGGAGGACTTCTTCAGAAAGGGAGGAAATGAGGATGCTCATAATTGCTGCATCTTGTTCCATCCAAGTCTCCGCAAGAGCGGACACAAAAGGACAAGGCTTAGTACCATTAACATAGCCATAATATCTATGGCTTTTGAGAAACGGCAGGACTTGAGTCTTCCAATACACATAGTTTCGAGAAGTGAGTTTGAGAGAAAGCACATGATGAAGATTAGAAGATGGAGGGAGAGGAGTGGTAGTCTTGTCGCTGGTGGAGTCACCCATAATGAGAAGAGGGGCTTAAGGTGGGAAGCAAGGGAGGGACGAAAGTATAGGGTGGTGGAGGGATCGAATTTTTTTTGAGTGCTCAATGGAGCATTTGGCTTTGATACCATATTAGATTAGTTTGAAATTCAAAATGTATTTCATTGCCTTGAATATTCTATGTACAATAAGCTATATATAATTACTGACAATAAATGGAAGGTGATGAATCATGGAGATAGGGTTGCCATGCAAGGCTTGGATTCATATCAATGGACTACCAATAATAACTCTTGAAAGATATCACATGTGATAAATGAGCCATGCACAGTTAAAGAAGGTCGGTGAGGTAGGTGAGGTAGGTGCCATGGCTGTCCAGGATTGGAGTTACCAAACCTGGAGGATCACAATCTGATAAGTCAATCTTTGATATATGACATGTGATCAATGGAGAGGGATTCTCTGCTGTCCAATGGGAGAAAAGATTCTCTACTGTCCAATACTTTGGATGAAACACCAGTTTGGGGATCGATGGAGGGTGGAATAAAATCGGAGAGTATAAGCTTTTCTACGCGTCCGCCTTTGTATACCCAAAGGAAGGGAAGGAATTCATAGTCTATCTCGTTTTCAGGCTCGCTTGATTCCATTTCAGACATGTAAGCATGAGAGAGAGAGAGAGAGAGAAGGAGAAGGGAAAAAATATCCTTTGCATATCCTCTACTCTGTTTCCCCTGCTTCTATATACAAGCTCTTCCCTCCATTCAGTTACATTTCTGTTACCCCTTTCACGTGATACTCCTCTTACTCGTAATCCTTTATAAAGCACTCGACCTTCTCATTCTTGTGCTCTTGCGAAATGTCCTTTCTTCTAGAGATTTCCTTGCTAGATCAGCTGTTGTGGTGGCGTGATCCCCACCCTTGGTTTGAACCGAATTTTTCTCCTCTCAGGTTCCCTGCCCGGTCAGGTTCGTAGGTTCCTCTCATAGGGGGCTAGAAATGACGACCTCACCCCCTGCTCGAACACATTGCCCGGGGGGGTGAGGTCATCATTTCTGCCTTCCCTATGAGAGGAACCTACGAACCTGACCAGGCAAGGAACCTGAGAGGAGAATGTACTCATCTAATATTATAAATACTTACCAAAAAAAAATTCTAATATTATAAATACATTCACAAAACCCAAGACAAAATGTCAGGGGGGACATTACACCTTTACTCTGTTATTAAAAGAGAGAGAATATGGTTGATCCAAGTTGGCCGATTTGGTTAATTGTGTTTTTAATTCTCTTTAAGCCTAATCTTTATCTTGTGATAAGAAGGATACAACAATGGATGTTGAATCTGAATGTTGCCTTTCCTTCTAATATGGATGTACTTTTGCCTACTACCGAGTCTATAACTGATACAACTAGGCTTCATTTACCTACTCTTGACTTTCCTGTCTTATTATGCGCAGGGTTTGATTCTAGAGATATAGGATATTCTGGATGGGCTTTTGGACTTTTGTTAGATGGAAAATTCATTTTGTTGACTGCAGGTTCGATTAAAACTAATCATAAATTGGAACCAGAGTTGATTGGAATCATCAACGGTTTTGACTGTGCCACTTTAAGAGGTTTGAAGCTGAAAGAAGTTTGGTGCTCCAACAAGGGGCTACCTGGACTTCTTCCAACTCAGCTCCATCCCATTCTCCTTGGCCTTTTGAAGTCATTACATATTTTTTGCAGATTCTGGATCGAAATAAAGATGTCACTTTTCGGCCCTTCACACACTATATGCTACTAACCTGGTTCAGATCTTTTGTTCAATATGCCGGTCGCACTAATGTTCCTTATGTCTTTGAACAATGTACTGATGTGCCATCTCTTTAATTAATATTAATCTATATATTTTCATCAAAAAAAAAAAAAATCGACCGATTGTAGGGGTGTTGTTGAGAGTGGGAAGCCAACCTCCACTGTGATATGGATTTTTTTTTTTCGGATTAAGAGGTTGTACAAGAAGGGGGGGGGGAGAATTAGGGGATGGGGATAGGCCCCAAGGTGGTTTGAACTCATGACCTCTTATTTGAGGAGTTGGTCTTTTGCCAACTGAGCTGACCCCTTGGGGTGTGATGCAGATTTTTTCTTCTCCCTGAGTGTTGGAGCAATTTTGAATGTAAAATAAAGACAACGGCTTTCTTTGAGGGAAGCCAACCTCCAAAGTTAAATTGTTGGATAGAATAACGTATACCTTTTTCTCTTTCCATTATCTATTTAAATACAAAGGCATTGTTACTTCCCTCATCCCACTACACCCATAAGACACACGCACCTATAAACATGGTAAAACTCCCCACTAGCATATAACTCCCCACCTACATAACAAATAAACTAAGTAACTTATCACATACAACTACTAATCTATCTATATGCCGACACATGGCATTAAGAATATATATATATATATATCACCTGAGGATTTAATGTCGTCTACAGCATCGTTTCCTTTTAAATTTCAACCTTGTAAAAAAACTTTTCAGGAAATGTTTATAAACAGTAAATGAAGAAAGAAGAATGGAAAAAAGTAAGAGAAGATACCATAAAAAAAAAGGGTAAATTTCACGGACATCCCCTGTAAGTATTAAATATGTCACGGACATCCAATACTTTGAAAAAATAGCACAGACATCCCATATTTTATGAATTTATTTTAACTTAGTCTACTCCGTTAGGTCTGTGCAGTTTAGTTCCTGTTAACTCTTTTATAATGACGAAATTACTCTTACCACAGTGTGAACTTCTCATAATACCCTTCAGGGTAAAACCACAAATTACCCCCTCTCTTCATCGTCTTCGTTGGTCTGAAGGCGGAAGAAACAAGAACAGGGGTTCAAAAAAGAGGGGGAGTTCCAGCAAGCAGCAACCCCCCCCCCTTCTCTTACCTCGTCACTTCAAAAAAGTCTCATCTTTTGACTAACTCTCTGTCTTGTCTTCTTCCTTCCATTTGCTTTAAGCTTTCTATAGGGGCAAACGAATCCCGACCAATGACGTAAGGACACGTGGACAACGACGCCACTAATGACAGAGCAGATAACGATGATGACGTCACTATCTTTCCGTACAAGGTAAAGGGACTCTAACCCCTATCCAAGTAAGCGACAGATAGCTCCTATCTATTGAAGATTGCTCACAAAGGTGGAGGAACAGTCCCACTCCGACGCAACCTCGAGAGACTCCCAAGGACACCGAACTACGGAAGTACAACCGCCTTGGAGGACTCCCCTCCTATAAATAGTAAGCGAAGGGATCCAGGTAAGGCATCTGACCACTATTGACTCTGGCTCTTCCGTGGTTCCTCTACTTACTGTTCTGCAAGACTGACTTTGGCATCGGAGAGTCCCCCCTCGGAGTCCGCTCTGGGTCTTTTCAGTGCTCCTCTACCTTTTACAGGTTTCCACATCATCGAAAAGGAGTCCGGCGGCAACAGATTGGCGCCGTCTATGGGAATAAGAATAGCAGAGTCTACGATGGTGAACACCAGGAATACTCGTCGATCAGCATCAAACAATGACGCCGGGGAAAATAGTAACCCGAGTCAAGCCAACAATGAACAAGGAGAACAACGCTAGGCATTAACAATCGCCAATCGCGGTGGGAAAGCTCCCAGAGGTGGGACCCTGAGAACCAGCCAACAACGGGGACAGACGAGCAAGCAGATACCCCCACCAGATCCGCTGGCGCCGGTTACCCAGGGCCAATTCATGGCCCTGCAACAGCAGCTCGAGAGGCTAGCTCAGGCCCTTGAGCAAAACTCGAAGGCCCTCACCAATCATGGGAATACTATCATCCCAGCTCGAACTCACAGCCCGGCCAGGGATGACAAGGATAGCAGCTCAGGCTCGGCCCGTGTAGATCAAGGAAACCGCGACAAGCAAGCCAGCAAAGACAAGAAGAAAGCCGTCGATCGGGACGAGGCCCAGTCCAAGCATCAGCCAGGGGAGGGCCGCGGGAAGGCTCCAGCGGAGAACAATCTGGACAAACAATTAAAGGACCTCCGGGAGCAGATCCAAAAGATGGCCGAGAAGCAGCCATTACCCGAGAAACCTGTCTTCTCTGTGAAGACAGCACTCTCGGATAAAATCATGGCTGTCCCCTTCCCAAAGGAGTTCAAGATGCCGGCGTTCGAGTATTATGATGGCAGCACCGACCCTGTTCAGCATATGGAAGGCTTCAACTCGATTATGGCTTTTTATGGGGCCTCCGACGTGATCATGTGTCACGTTTTCCCCCCAACATTGAGGAAGGCCGCCAGAACTTGGTTCACCCACCTAGAACCAAACTCCATTCATGAGTTTTGGCAGCTCAGCACAGCCTTTGCCTCCGCCTTCACTAGCAGCCGGAGCTATAAGAAGACACCAGTAAGCCTCACCACGGTGAAGCAGAAAAGCGGCAAAACTCTGAGATCCTACTTAACTCGGTTCAACCAAGTTAAGCTAGAAGTGGAGGACCTTGATCCCCAGGTAGAATACACCGCCCTACTGGCTGGGATCCGTGACAAGGACCTCAATTGGAAACTTTGTAAGAGTAATTCCAGCAATCTGGCGGAACTCTAGGCCAGATGCGAGGAGTACATGACGGCGGTGGAAACCCTAGACGCAAAGATGGATACCCAGGACAGTAGAAGAGAGAAAAAGAGAACCGAGCAAGAGGGAAGGCAAGGCCGTGAAGATGACAGGAAGAGGAGGCGATGCCGAAGCAGAACACCCCCGAAGCACTTTGAACGGTATACTCCTCCCAATCAACCCCGTTCGGAAATCCTGATGCAGATCCAGAATGAGAAGTTCATCAAGTGGCCGGCAAAGATAGGCAACAACCCAAATAAGAAAAATGGCGACAAGTTCTGTCGCTTCCACAATGGAACCGGGCACGACACTGATGACTACCAGTACCTTAAAGGGGAGATTGAGAGCCTAATCCAGAGAGGCTACCTAGGGTGCTATGTTCATAATCGTCGAAACCATGAACGCCTTGACAATCGCAGAAGAGACCGCGGGAATGACCAGCGCGGCTACTGAACAGAGAGAGACCAGGGCAGGAGACGTGGAGAAGAACGAAGGTGTCCTGATTCAGCTGAGCGTCCCAGGCAGAACGACCAAGGGAGTCGCAATGCCCCAGTAGGGGTTATATCTACCATATACGTAGGTCCCGCGGCAGAAGAAAGTTCAAAGTCGGCCAGGAAAGCAAAGGCCTACGCTTGAAGGGTCCACACGACCGAAGTACCGAGCAAGAAGGCAAAAACTGGCCAAGTCATCTCATTCTCAGACGATGACCTGGTCGGAATCCAGTCCCCGCACGATGATGCCCTAGTGGTGACAATGCGGGTTGCAAACTTTGATGTGAAGAGGATTCTCATCGACAATGGAAGTTCGGCTGACATTCTGTTCATAGAGGCCTATGACCGCATGAAGTTAAGCAGGGATAGGCTGAAGAAGGTGGATTACCCCTTGTAGGGCTTCATGGGGGCGACCGTAAACGTAGAAGGATCAATCGAATTGCCGCTCACAGCAGGTACTAGAGACCACCAGACAACAGTTATGGTTACTTTCCCAGTGGTCGACATGCCCTCCGTTTACAATGCTATTCTCGGACGAGTGGGGCTCAACGCGCTGAAGGCAGTGGTGTCAACGCCCCACCTAAAGATGAAATTTCCCACCAGCCAAGGAATCGGTGAATGCAAGGGAGACCAGCAGGTGTCTCAAAACTGCTATGCGACGGTACTACGAGGAAGAGGGAAGGCTGGAGAAACGCTGCCCATCGAAGACCTCAGGGACGAGAGCACGTAGAGCCAGGCAGCCAAGATCTCAACCTCGTCGATGTTACAAAAGGAGATGACTCCAAATAGGTGAGGATCGGATCGCACCTTCGAGGCACCCAGCGAGAAGAGATAATAGATTTTCTCTGAGAAAACTCAGACATCTTCGCATGGTCCACGGCAGACATGCTCGGGATCCCCCAGAGTGTGATTGAGCATAGATTAAGCGTTGATCCGGCTAGAAAACTCATGCGGCAGAAGGGAAGAAACTTTGCCCCCGAGCGGCAACTCAAAATCAAGGAGGAGGTCGACAAGCTACTGGAGGCCAGATTTATCAAGGAAATCACTTACCCCGAGTGATTGGCCAATGTAGTCATGGTGCCCAAGGCAAACAGGAAGTGGAGGATTTGCATCGACTACACCGATCTCAATAAAGCCTGCCCAAAAGATACCTACCCGCTGCCAAGAATAGACCAACTGATAGATGCCACCGCGGGCCATAAACTGTTGTCATTTATGGATGCCTATTCGGGATACAATCAGATTAAGATGTATGAGGCAGATATCCCAAAAACAGCGTTTCGCACCTATGAAAACCAATACTGCTACAAGGTGATGCCGTTCGGATTGAAAAATGTGGGCGCGACATATCAAAGGCTGGTGAACAAGATCTTCAAGGATCAGGTCGGGCAGAATATGGAGGTGTACGCAGATGATATGCTGGTAAAAAGCATGGAGCGAGGGAAGCACGTACTCGACCTTGAGGAAGCCTTTCAAGTGCTACAGAAGTACCACATGAAACTCAACCCCACAAAATGCGCCTTTGGGGTGATCTCGGGCAAGTTCTTAGGGTTCATGGTATCAAAACGAGGGATTGAAGCAAACCCTGCCAAAATCGAGGCGGTCCTGGGGATGACCTCACCTCGGACAACCAAAGAAGTGCAAGAGTTAACAGGGCGCGTGGCGGCACTAGGCCGATTCATGTCCAAGTCGGCTAACAAATGCCTCCCCTTCTTCAAAACCTTGAAGCATGCTAAGCGGTTCGAGTGGACAGATGAATGCGAAGAAGCATTCCAACAGCTTAAGAAATACCTGTCGTCACTGCCAATATTAGCAAAGCCAAAAGCAGGAAAGGAGCCACAATTGTACCTGGCCGTGTCCCCGGTAGCGGTAAGCGCAGTTCTCGTCCATGAAGAAGAGAAGACCCAGAGGCTGGTGTACTATGTCAGTCGAGTGCTGTTGGATGCGGAGACGAGATACCAAAAAGTAGAAAAGGTAGCATATGCGCTTATTGTGGCCGCCCGAAAGCTCCGCCCATACTTCCAGGCACACACCATCCTGGTGCAAACTGATCAGCCGCTCAAGAAGATCCTACAAAAACCAGAATTCTCTGGAAGGCTGGTAAACTGGACAGTCGATCTGAGCGAATTTGGCATCCACTACAGGCCGAGAACCTTCATCAAAGCCCAAGCATTAGCAGACTTTGTGGTCAAAAGCACCCTGCCAGAAAAGGAGGAAGAGGAGGTGGAGCAAACGGCAGCTTGGACCCTCTTTGTCGATGGGGCCTCTAATTCTTCCGGAAGCGGAGTGGGGCTCATACTAACTAGCCCAGAAGGGTTTAAAGTGGAGTACGCCCTACGGTTTTCTCTTCCATGGAGGTATATTGCATAGCAGCATCGTGACACGGCTTGATTTCCTACACATTCTCCAACTCCTTCCTCAACAGGGAATTTCATCTTCAAATGTGGCATGGAAACTATGGCTTGCAGGGTGTTTAGGCCAGGCCTGCCTAATATCCCGTTATAAGTGGAGTTGACACTCACCACTAGAAAGTTGAGCATAATGATGGCTTGAAGGGGTGATGCTCCTATTGTAACAGGTAACTCAATAGATCCCTCTACAGGTACTGGAGCTCTTGAGAACCCATATAAGGGAGAATCAACCCTCTTTAACATACTCATACTCAGCCCCATCTTCTCGAACGCTTCACAATACAAGATGTTAGCCAAGCTCTCGTTATCAACCAATATCCGGTGCACAGTGAGATTGGCTATGGTTAGACTGTTGGATATATGTGTCCATCAAACCCGGTTCAATCTGATTCGACCCGGTTTATTATGTATTAAACATTTCATATATTTTTTTTTATTATGATCACATGTGATATAAACTTTTTTGAGCAATGTATGTCCATAAACTTACACTTTAAATTGGTAGTCTCGTCGTGGGTTTAGGCTGGGCAACCCTTATCATATGGTCGACACATTGGGTATGCCTAGACATGTTGATGTCAGGATACTAATGTGAGTCCGCACATGGGTGTGTATTAACGAAGAATCTTATTTTGTCGATTCTCTTATGTATTACTGCCAAATGTAGGTTTGGGGATAGACATGCATCACTGAGACCCAGTACTTGAGAGGGCCTTGTCATTGCATAATGTGAACGTATTCTTTGGTTCACCAATGATTGCGGTTCAAGAGAATTAAAGTCGGTGTTCTGGGAATATGTAAATATTATGGGAGTGAAAGAATCACTCAACATGGTCTCCACTACTCGATTGAGGAACATCTAGGGGAGTTAGTCTGTGGATGGTCGGATAAGAATCAAGATCCTATACCATTTTATAAATGGTTTTGCAAAACATATTTTCACATAAAATGACGTATTATGCTTACGTATTTGATTAAAGAATTTAATTGTGTTTTGTGGATTCCAATCACGTACTCAAACGCTCCAATATGGACATGTACCATGGAATGGGGTTTGGCAGTACTAGTATACATGCCCTAGATTCCATGACGATGATGTTGTTTAGTAGAGGGTTAGTGCATTAGTGTTATGTGGGAGTATTTATGAGATTTGTTAATTAATAATTAATTTGTTTAATCTTAAATGGGCTTGATGCAATATATAATTATAGGCCCATTATAGATTAAAATTTTAATTATTTTATTTTTTCTTTTAGATTTTGTTTCTTCACTAATTAAATATTTTTTCCTTGGGACAAGAAAATGGAGGGTTTGGCAAAAAAAAATTATACCAAACCCTAATTGGGTTACACTAGGGTTCCCATGGGCAACCATGGGGTGACCCAGATTTCCAATACTTGTGAACCCAAGAGATGATCTCGTGACTATTCCAACATAGACTGATGACCATGGCATCCTTGTGGGGCCTTTGGATCCCCTCCATATCTTCCTTTGTAAAAGTAATTGCATACTACAGCTTGGCACTACTGGATTCAGCGTGGTATATTTGTCGAGTGTATGCCTTCCTAGAGTTAAAAGGCTCTCCTCCCATGCCTGGTCCACTGCTGATGGTGGTTATTTCTCCTGTAGGTGCGTTCGCCGCATGAGGATCTCGCTTTTCATCTTGCCTATCATCTTTTTCTGATGTCCTTCTTGAGGAGCACCTTCTTTGACCTTGTCTCAAGGATTGGTAGCGCTTCTTCTTTATTCTTCAGGTATCTTCCCAGACAACTCCTCTGTATTAGCCTCTCAATTTTCTACTTTAACTGCCTACAATCTTCTGTATCATGACCGTGGTCTTTGTAGAACTTATAGTATTTTTGCTTGTCATGCTTTTCTAGAGGGGCTTGCATCTTTCGAGGCCAGTTCACATACTCCTTGTCCTTTGGTTGGTTGAGTACATAACCTCTGCTATGCACTAGGGGGTATAAGTTGGTTCTACTCAGGAGGGACTTCGCTTGAGTCTGTTGCTCGATCATCCCTCCTCTTCTTTCTATCATAGCGCCTATCTCTTTCCTCCCAATCGTGTTTCTTCTCGGGCTTCTTCTCTTGCTCCTGATCTGCCTCCATGACCTCCGCCACATTAATGTACTTCTCACAACGAGCAATGAGGTCATACATGTCAGGGCTTCTCTTTTTTGCTAAGGATTCTCTTAGCTTGACGTCTCGAACACCGCTGTGCAGAGCTTGGAATTTCAGCATAGGGTCTAGATCCCTAACTTCCAAGGCTTCCTTGTTGAATCGTGTAAGGAAAGCTCAGATAGTTTCATCGGGGCGCTGCCTGATAGCCATGAGGTTTGCAGCAGTCTTTCTATGGACCCTGCTACTCATGAAGTGGACCACAAAAGCTGTTCTGAGCTCCATGAAGTTGGAGACGGATTTTGGCTTTAATCGAAAAAACCAAAGCCGAGTAGCTCCTTTCAAAGTTGAGGGGCATGTTCTGCATATAATGGCATCTGATGCTCCCTGGAAAAGCATCACAGATTTGAAACTCTCTAGATGATCCTCAGGGTCTAGTGTTCCATCATAATGGTCTAAGGTTGGCAAATTGAACCCCTTGGGTAATCGCTTTGCCTTGATCTCATCAGTAAAAACCGTATCGATGGTAAAAGTGAAATCATGGCCGGTGGCATGATTATTTAGTACTTCTTACATCTGATCATGTAGCTCTCACACCCGCTCGTTCATGGCTAGTTCGCCCTTTGTCATCTAGGATTCCGCTTTTTGGGTAGTTGAAGTAGCTTTGGTTTTCATTCGTCCATGCTGATCACCGGAGTTACTGTGGTTGGCACTGTGATCTGGGGAAGGCGATCGACTCCTTACCGCCACTTGAACTGGTGGTGGAGGAGGGGGATTGGCCCCAGCAACCGTCTGTCGCCCAAGATCTATCATCTACTGCATCTATTGTTTTATTTGTTGCTGCGAATTAGCGAGTTGGGCGGCAATAACATAGGCCTATGGTTCCACTGGTATGTTTTCTTGTCGATTGTGGCTTCGAGATCCATGACTCTGGTGAGCTTGCTATTACTCATCCTCCAAAATGAGGTGAAGACGTTACTAGTCAACTGGGCCAGGTGTCCTTCTTGTTGTTGCTCTGTAGAAACCGTTCGCATGATGTTTCAAGTATTCAACATGGTGAACGTTCATGAAGGATACTCTTCGTTCCCACTAACGGCGCCAACTATTTCCGATAAAAACAATATCTTTCTTCACGAACGATTCAAAGACTTGAAACAGAAAAAGTTAGATCCCGAAGTGAGTCTCCAAGGGAAACTCTCCTACGATCAAGTCAGAATGCTTTAAGGGGAATGGAAGAATAGCTCTCAAATTGATTACCTCTTGCCTGGAGCTTGGTATTTATAAGGTTTAGGGGATGTCATTGCTTGTGTAGTAGATCCTAGTTCTAATAGGAATAGGATCCTTAGAGTTTCCATTTTCTTCGAGATACATAGCAATCATAATAGGAATATGATACGTTACCAATTGTGATTGATATTAGATTGGATTCACTTTCTTTCTTTGGAGGAGAGACCCGATTGTGTGCGTTGTCGTATTTATATATTCCTTAGTGGGCATGCCACATGGCACGTACCAATTGGCAGTGGATAATTACCCACATCACTTTGTAATATTTCTGCCAATCCATTGATAACATTTTCCATCATATCAGTTGTTTTTCTTTTTTTTCTTTTTTCTTTTAAAAAAGGGAAAAAGAACTCTGTCCCAGAGTGTGACCTACAACAGCACTCCCATGTGTCTCTCTCTCCTCTCAAAAAACTCATTCCCTTTAAAAAAATGGGCCATGTAGGTAATTCTTTTATTTTCCCCTTCTCTTTCTTTTTATCCATGTAGTTCTATTTTTTTTTTTTTTTTTTTTTTTTTTTTGATGAACATCCATGTAGTTCTATTAAACAAGGTAGTTCTACTCGATAAGATAGAAAGACTCGGACTTGGATTAAAGTAGAGTTACAAAGAGAAAAAAGAAATAGGGTCTCTGTTGCCCCTCATTAACATCTCTCCCCCAACCCTCCAAAACAAAGAAATAAAAATTTAAAACGAATGATACTCTTATGTTTCCCCACTTGAATGGGTTGACCACATTCCCCCCCCCCCTCTCCCCTCCCCAACCCAAATAAAAACCAAAAAACAAAAACTCAAGTTCCATTTTGCTTCCACCACCAGGCCAAGAAAGAGGAGAAAATCCTAGACCTTGTGCAATGGGTGTAGAGATTTCACTTCTAGGTTGCTTATATCACTTTGACAACAAGGAAATCAGTCCTCTAATAGTGGCGGAGGGGAAGGGGGGGCCTCGCTAAAATGTAACTAAACAATACTAGCAAAACATTATGCATAAGACAAGGGATGTGTAAATCAATTATAAAGAATATGTATCAGATGTGGTTGCTCACACAGCTTCATGAGCTAGGCATGCATGTGCAGTGGGTATTGCTTTACAGAGCTTTCTTCACCTCAAAGAAATTATTTCGCTCTTCATTTGCTGCAGCAACATCATCTGGGGATGCCACTGCCACCACAACACCTTTCTCTTTTACAGCTTCTATAGCATCAGCAAAATCCTTGAAGTCCTTCAAACTGCACAAAGAAAGGTCAATTTGTCAAAATCAGAGAAGATTGAAAGTGACTGAAGCACATATATTTAACATATGGATTTAATCCTATACGAAGGAAATACTTTTATAGCACCATGGGCTCATGGCTCTGGCAACTACTGGTAGACATGGACACACCACTCAGACAGTAGTCCCATAACAGCATTGAGAATGACAACAAAGTCTCTATCTATTCTATCAATGATTTCAACTAAATAAACAAGCAAAAGTTTCATTGCAAAAGTACACTTGCTGAGCGTGAGTCTAGGGCATCCCAGAAGATGGTAGAACAATCAGTCACCATGACATCAGGCTCCCTTTGCCTAGATGTAATCACCAAATCAACCTAATGTCAAAAGGGATTAACCACACTTTTTACCTTGTTGATAGTATCTCTTCACGTCTTTGCTGCCTTTCTTCTTCTGTGACACCCAATAAGTAGCGCAACAAACTGAAATACAAGATTGAGTTTGTTAAGTTAGGAGCATGAAATTTTAAAAAGATGAAGAAGAAAGAGATGTGTCATCAAGGAAACATTGCACTTATTGATAATACTTGTTTCTCACTGTAATTTAATTAAAGAAGGAAGTACATATGGACTGATTACAGTAGAAAGTGAATAAGAAACTTATACATGGAGACCTTACTTTCAATCATTTTCTCTTGTTTCCCATA
Source organism: Telopea speciosissima (assembly GCF_018873765.1). Lineage (NCBI taxonomy): Eukaryota > Viridiplantae > Streptophyta > Magnoliopsida > Proteales > Proteaceae > Telopea > Telopea speciosissima. The sequence continues at coordinate 19,489,227 of NC_057920.1, read as the reverse complement.
CCAGAAAGGAACTAAAAGTTAGACGAATCCCATCACCACTGGGGAGATTTTAGCTACTGAATGCTACTTGTACAATATTAAGCATCTATACTTCAAGCAAAGATAGCGATGCAGCCCAAGTACAGAATCCCAGAAGAGTTAGGGGGGAGGAAGGGAGGAGCTTGTCTGTATCTTTCTGATTAGAAGTCATTCTTACCTGCTATAACCTTTGGCATCAGGAAGCTGATAAGAATCCACATCCCCGATGGTTCCAATAATTGCTTTTGTAAGAGTATCATCATCCATCTCTAACTCTCGTAGGAAGTCAACAGTTCCATCATATACACCAAGTGTTTTTAATAAATTGGGATCACGATAAGAAAGGTATGAGAACACCCCTATGTAGAGATCAAAAATCAGTTAGTTCCATAAGATCATATTCTAGGTTTCTACCAAAGTGAGTAACCCCACTGGAAAATATGACAAAATTGAACATTTGAACCTGAGTGAGTGTCAAAATCGCAGAACCCTCCATATGCACCACCACTAACCCGGACACGGTCCCACAACCATGTATTGCCAATGTATTTGGAAATGACATATGCACTACCACTGAGCTGATAACCTGTCTCATATATATTTGCCGCTTTCCCAACGTAGTTAACCTGTGCAAGTGACAGAACATGATGGACTAAAACATAAATAAATGCGTTAAAAAAGAGAGGTAAACCAAAGATATTTATCTCACCTGAGTAGGAACTACAATTGCTTCATTTACTGGAGAAAGTCGAGCATCCCAAGAATTAGTTTTGCTTGGTTGCTTGACTGGAAGCAAATCAACAAATTTACTCAAAAATTTCTCCGAGTTTGTCAGAATTTTCCCATCTCCAGTCATATTAACCAGGCAATCCTGCCTTGAAAGCAAGGATATGCGTATCTCCTCAAGAGACGATGAAATTCCATTCCAGTCCTGATCAACTTTTTCTTCAAGGGTCCGTAGAAATTCCAAGTAACTAGAAAAAATAGATAAGGCAATAATTAGTTCAAACTTTAAATCTTGTACAAAGAGGCATGCAAAAAAAAAAAAAAACAAGTTTTCTGCAGGAGAGAGGTGTAAGTAAATTAGGTTGACTATTTGAACATGTGAAAACAAAAAAACTTGTTCTTTTTTTTTCGTTGGGTGCTATCTCATTACAAGGAAACTTCTGTAATTGAACATCAATCTAAGATCATATAGAGTTGGAATCCTTTATGATACAGCATGTAATGATTATCACTGAAAACCCAAAACACCAATGGCTACAATTTGTTTCAACAGAAAAAATAAATCTGGAAAAGCAATTTGTATTTCTAAAATATGTTATGTATTTCTTTGCAGTTTGTCTTTTGGATTGCACATGACAAAGAAGCATAATTAGGCATGGTTGATTGAGGAAAAAAAATTAGTCATATGATGGGGTTGATGTTCTCAATGGATGGCAGCTGTATCATGGACAAAGATGCCACTATTTTTTCTGAAAAATATCCAGAAATTTAAAATGGAAGTAATTTACCAAAATTATGTATTGTATTTCAGTAAAATAATTCTGGCTTCTTACACCAATAGGAGCCTCATATTCCACACACACACACCCCTTTTTTTCACATGGTTGGGCTAGTACTATCCCTGCTCGATTGCATTGCAGAGGATCTGATCTCAATCACGTGGCCTTTGCTGAATAATATTTCCCAAATTCATCCAGAAGCATTAAAGCAAATAAGAAATTTGGAATAGTAGTAGCAAATAAACGAAAAGTAGGATCTAAGACAATTTCAAAACAATCAAAATACCCCACCTAATGCCACCCATTTGTTCAGCAACCCATCCTGCTACATTTAACTTTGCATCCATTCTTGCAGCAGCTATTCCATGACCACTGCCTCTTAACCGATTCTGGAAATAATTTCAATACAAAAGTAAAGAACTGGAATAAATGTATAACCCCTAGTAATCAGCTTTATGTATCAATTGGTACCTCCATTCTAGCTTTGCTTTGGCAAACAAATTGCTTAAAACGCTGCTGGTCAGTGAACTGAACATCTTGAAGAATGCAGTTAACCTAAAACAACCAATAAATATCAGACCTTTATTCAAGACATAATACATGTCAAGTGCTTAGTTAACTCCAAACCCAAAGAACAAAGATACAAAGAAATAAACCAAAACTTCAAACTCAAGTTGGTAAGGAATTTACTAAAACTGTAATTCAAGTGGATGAGATAGATACTTAATAATTTCCAATAGAGTCTACTGAATTTTCAATTCCTTTTCTTTTTTATTTCTTAGGTGGCCCTTTTTTTTCTTTAGGGTCAGAGGGGGGGGGGGGGGTTGGATTGGAGGGAACAACTCTGCAATAGACCACCTAACTAGCAACTGAGCTAACCATGCACCAGAATAAGTGGCTGCCTAACAAATGCAATAAAACCAAATTGACAATGCTGTTGTTCCTAAAGATAGTTTCCTTCAGTGGCAGCTTAAACAGTAAAACTAAGCCAAACCTATAATTCTAAACAGTTCTAAATATTTCAACAATTTGAAGAAACATGGTGTATGGATTCTGGCAGTCTATTTTCATTAAAGCAGCAAGCTATATCAATGCAACTCATTGATGTGGTATTGAGATCTCCTAAGTAATAAATAATAGGACCCAACATAATGGATCTACATGTCTATTTAACATGAGTTAATTTCTCCTACTAAAAAAAAAAGAAGAAGAAAAAAACATTTCTCTTATTTCACAACAGAAAGAAAGACGGACTAGATTTCCCTGAAAGGAGAAATTATTTATTTATTAATAAATACAAAATTTTAATAGGAAAAGAAAGAATAGAGACAAAACAAGGAGTAAAGGATCTAACAATCAAACCAAAAGAGAGCAAGGTAACCTCATCATAAAGGAAGACATATCCCTATACAAAGTCTTTGCCTTACCCCCATTTGCTTGACTAGGTCAGTAGCTATAATCATTTGTTGCCCTAGCCCTACATGGCATTTAGGTATTCACTAGGGCTCTGTTTGGTTGCAAAGGAAGTGGGAAAGGGAAGTGAAGGGAATTTTTTACCACTTTCGAGTTATCTGGTTGTAAAGAAAGTGAAGTGAAATTAATTTAACAAAGCAGAGATGGAAGCCCCAGCTATAGAATAGCAAAACTTCCCAACCTAGGCAAAGAACAAGGAGAAGCAGAATAATCTGAATTCTTGACCATTAAAGGAACACTTCAAATCTGCTGCTCCAATGTGAACAGCCAAGAAAGCTTCTGCATAGCTCCAGCAGAAGGAGAACATTTTTTGAAACCCTAGACTGGAATCGCTGCAAGTAGTTTCTCCCAATTTGACCAGTCACTTTTCTCTGTAAGTGAACATTGTTATATCTACCAACAGGTGGAGATTTTTGGAGTTGGACACACCACTATTGTTGTTATTCTCTCATTTTGCAGCAATGGAGAAGACGCCAGTGAAGAGATATTGTAAGGTGAAATCGGACTGGATATCCTATTTCAAAAAAGGTTGAGAACTGGGTTTTACATTTTGATCAATAGGATATCATCTAGGGCTTTTCTAGGCTTAGTTGCCGATCGATTGGTCTTCATTTGGATTCAATCATCAGAGTTTCTAGCAGAAACAGAATCTAACCTGGTACCTGCTTCCGAGCTTTCGAGCAGAGAGACAAATAACGCTACGCCCATGCTTCGAGCAGAGAAGAAAATGAACCAGTCTGCGAGGTCGAGAGTCACGGGATTTGATTTTACTTTACGTTTTAGTCGGGAAATAAAACGAGGAAGGTTAACCTACAAGTGAAATTTATTTTCCATGTAAAATATATTTCCCAAACACCCAATATTATTTCCCCTGGGAAATAAATTTCACTTTAAAAAAAAAATTTACATTTCCCTTACAACCAAACAAAGCCTAGAGGCACCTGGTTACAGACATGCCTGATGAAATTCAAAAGCCTCAAGGGCAATCAAATTGCTTCCATAACCAACCAATGACAAATGCCGATCCCCTCCACTAAAGGTGTAGATACCATCTGAAGAAAGAAACAAACAAAGGGAGATGTACAAATATTCTGAAAGGTTCATCCTCTACAAATGCATGCATAAGGCAGATAATACACCCAATGAAGGATTGGAGTAAAATAAATTATTGAGATAAGAAAGAAGATCCTAAAATGGAAAGGATGAGTGAATTCACATCTAATACACCCTCCCTCAGTGGAAGGGATTATGTATCCAAAGAAAATAAACTGGACAAAATTCAAAAATCATTTGCAAGATTTTTTGAAACTCATTCCATCCACCAAGTTCAAAATGGCACAATTAAGTATAAGCACAACTTGTTGCATGATAAGATTAAGGAGAACAAACATACCAGGTTAAATAGGTCCTCAGCCCGTCCTGCCATGGCTTTGCCACGAACAATTATATGGCTACATGGATCCTCACTGCCCCGCTTAGAAGATGTAAGGGGATAAACTGATATTCCTCCTGTCTTCCTTCCAATTAACTGATTAAGTTGCACAAAGTCCATATCTTTTGTACCCATCTCCAGCAATGACTGGCTGTCATCAAATCCTTTTTGAGTTTTTAAAAATTTCTTAACCATTTAACTTTGCACCATAAAAAGAGAAATGTTGATCACTGTACGTTTTCCAGTAAAGACAGAAGAATCAAACCATTGATTTTTGCTACTACTGGGAATGTCATGGTTTTGTTCATCTTTGGTTCTTTGCATTGAAATATTAGAGTGACAGGAAGACGAGGAGTAACAAGACATTATCTTTCCTATACAAAATATTCACTTACCAAAATAATGGTACCAATGGAAGCAGCTCTTGCTTCAATGAACTCATATTGAAGACAACTTCTGTGTAAAGAACATCATTTGTGAAAAGGTCATGCTGTAAAACTTTTACTCCACCAATCTCCCCAATCTATAATGAAGTAAGCATCATTAGTAAGGTGGCCCACCTAAAACGGGAATGTAAGCAATTCAATTACACAAACAGGAAAGGATTTTAATCACCTCTGTAGGTACATGTATAGGTTTTTTAGGGATATCATGAAGAGAGAGGCAAGGAACACTTCTTAAAACCTCTGGTGGGTCCGGAGTTTCCTGTTTCAGTCGAAGTTCATGGGTTGCACGTGCTAGCTCAGCAAGATCTTCCTCTGTCATACTTGCTTTAACTTTCTCTAGGATTTCTCTCTCAGCTGCTTCATCACGAGAAGCCTTCTCTGGATCAGGCTGGCACATAAAAGAAAAAACACTATTTTGTAAGAGGACAGTTAAACAGAGGTGCGCACACCATAATAGTAAATTTTGGCTCTTAGATTGCAACAATCACCTGCATTTCTACAGTAACACGATGAGGGTTGTTCAAGATAAATTTCTCTATTAATGGAGAGAAAACAGCCTTGGACCCTACTTCAGCAAGCTTTGCTTTTAAAGACTGTAGGGGCTTCTCATATTTTAAAGGCTCAAAGGGATCCATATCATATATCCACTTCCCCTACACGGATAGAAAGCAAGTAAGAATTCTAAATACAACATTGTATCCATGAAACATTTTAGCCAGCTAATCAATTAAGAACAGAAATTAAAGCACTTACTAAAGAACGAAGCATCAAAGACAACCCTCGAGGAAAAGAACCAGTGTTGTTCTCCCTGAGAGAGAACTCAATTGTATTCATGGATGCCTCCACAGCTTCTGGATCAAAACCTTCATCTGCCAACTTTTTAAGAGTATTCATTACCAGTTCTTCTACCTTTTGAATGTCCTCTTCAGAAACACCTTTCAAACCAATACTAAATTGGGGCTGGAGGAGCTCATCTTCAACCCCTCCACCAACAATGGCATCTCCCAAGCCACTTTCAAGTAGAATTCTTCTCAAAGGAGCCGCAGGAGTTCCCAACATAAGATGATCCAAGAATCCAAGGGCGAGCTCAGTTTCCAAGCCCAAGGGCTTATCAGATAGCAGCCAGTTTAGGCATACCATGTGTTTCTTCTTCAAATCACTACCTTCACCTGCTGGATATTTCTCAACAATCCTAACTGGTTCTGAGAAGAGTTTCTGCGATTCAACCTTCGATGCTTCCGAAGCTAGGTTCGCATCAAACGAATCTAGATATTCTGAAAATCAAAAGAAAGATAGTAGGAATTACCAAAAAGGATTGAAAACTGAATGGAGTAGTATGGAAAAGCTAAATGGTTGAAGGAAGAAAACTTCAAGTATTACTGATGCAGTGCGAGGCCAGCCCAACAAGTTTCACTGGTTTAAGTTATAACAAGCCCAGCCAAGCCTTTTCTTTCTGCCCATCGGTTTAAGTTATACCCAGGCCCATCTAAAGCCCAAATTTTGTTTACAATAAGCCCACGTTCTGCCCCCACATGGCCTACAACTCAGCACATTTTATAGAAGGTTCTTTGGAGATATGTCCAGCACAGCATTTAGAAGAATTACAAGATTGTGTGGGCCCCATGAAGCCAGCTTGCGTGGGTTGGAGACTTAGAGCTGCAAAGGATCCTTTAGTAGTAACTCAATATTTAGTTTCTAATTTCATTTAATAAGCTACTTAGTGGTTAAGCTATACTAAGTAGAAGTTTCTATTTTTATTGCTTTCTATTTTCAATGTACTAGCAATGGATCCTCTCTAGAAGGTTTCCATTCTAAAGCTTTCTTGGCAGCCAAGTAGTTCCCCACGCATAGGTGACTTCATTAGTCCATTGGTTATTATAAATAAAAAGCAAGGGGCAGCTAGGCCATGATTTGGATGTTTCGATAAAAAGAACTGTGTAATTGTGCACTGTGGTGATTCAGTTGCAGCAAAAGTGGGGAAGCCTCGTAGGAAGGGTAGTGAAGCCCCACAGTGGTGAAGCCTTTGTTCATATCCCCTTCTTTCCTTCTTCCTTTCAATTCTCATTCTTCCATTACTGTTCTGTAGGTATTCCAGCAGTTTTTTTCTCTCTATCATGGACTCTTCTAGGGTGATTTCTAAACTTCTTTTCTGTGTTGATGATCCTTTAATGTTTCTTTCATAATCTCCTCTCTTCTATTAATTCTTTACACTGTTTCAGGTCTGCTTTGGAGTATTTTACAGCACATATGTCTGAAGTTTAGACTCCGTTTTCTGAGTATCTAACCATCAAATTGGGTTGAGTTTTGACAATGCTAATCCCTACCCTATCTACTCCATTCGACCCAAGTTTGATGCCCATCCGACTGGTAGATTAAGAGTTATGTTAGTTCTTTTTACTTTCTATTTTCTGATTTCTTCCTACTTTCTATTTCTGTCCATGTGTGTTTCTCCTAATCTAAACATCACTTTGCTTTGATAATTTAACGACACACTCACCCTCATTAGGACCTTTCGTCTATGTTAGTTCCACCCCATCGGATATGTGGTTTGAAAGTTCTAATCTTATTTAGTTTCTGCCATATTCATAGTTTACTGGTTCACTGTGATTCTGGTTTGTTTAGGTTTGCTAGTGTTTGGTTTCAGCCTAGCTTACCTCATCAATTGCCAAGATTCTAAGAAAAACTAACTTCACCGGAGAGAGATCCCACTCATGTCCAACACTTAATTAAACAGTAACATCCTACCATTTAAATATGCCATGTAACCAAATACATAACAAAAAACCCAAAAAAAATAGAAATTGAACAAGCTTCAATCTCAAGAACTCGGTGCCAACACTAGTTTCGACCAGCCAGAAACCGATATTTCCCAGGTTTTGACCATATATCTCGGTCGAAACCTAGTACTTTCTCCAAGCCAACTCGAAACCTTGGTTTAGAGGCCCAGAAAAAAGAAAAACAAAAATTTGCACTGATTCATGTTGTGCTGCCTATTTTGACATTTAGAACCCAATCAATGCATTAGTTTCACATAGAGAACACTCGAAATAATACTTGTGGTTTTGACCCAAGTTTGATAGTGTATATTATTCTTGGACATGGTATCGAGTAAGGTTTGATCAGAACATAACTCCTTCAATATAAATCAGATTTAAGCAATCTTGGATTTGTTTGAAAGCTTTGTATATTCCGGTCAAACTTAATTTGGTGTGCACAAATGCTGTTTAAAATCGCTTTGAATAGAAATAAATTTTTAGACATCAAAACAAATAAATATTTTACTGCTCTTTTGGTTTTTAGCAATATTTTATCATATTAAGATTTAAGGAATTTTTAGAATGGAGAAAAACCCCAGCATTTAAAAGTTGAAAATTGCACAAGGAGCCCCAAAGTTGAGGTTTTTTCTGTGTCTCAGTAAAAGGAAGTCTGACCTCTAAACTTCCAGCCATAAGCGGTGGTGAACAGTGGAAAACCAGGTAATTTCTTCCTCATAATGACCATGCCACCATGTGTCTGCCCTGCTTTGACATGCTGATCTCTTTGGTGTGTGTGTGTGTATGTATAATGTATATATATATATATATGCCACCAGTTCTCTATTTAAGTTCTATATTTGGCTGAGGAGGAAAAAGCAACCTCTTGAACTCATCTCCCTTATTTCCCAAGAAGAAAGCTTTCTTAGACAAAAATCCAAGGATCAAATGGGTTGGAGCTAGGAGATTCCAATTCTGCTTACTTCCACAGATCCTTTAAGGCTCGTTCTATTGTTAATTCCATTCTCACGTTCATTGCTAGAGATGGATCTCCCTTCCATAGTGCTGAAGCTATAAAGTCAGAGGCAGTATCATATTTCACTAAGATACCACTCTCTCCCCCTCTGATCCCATCCCTGAGGGGCTCCTCAACAAGTTAATCCCCATCCATCTCAGAAGTGACTTACAAGCTATCCCCTCCGATAATGAGATCCTTGCAGCAGTTCTTTTCCACAAAGCCAACAAAGCTCCTGGAAGGAGTTAACCCTTCCTTCCTTTGCCTATAAGGGAGCAGAAACTACCAAATTCCTCCACCCAATGTGTTGGGCCACTGTTTGCCTTCCTAAATAAGAGGGATGTCTTGGTTTGAGAAGGATTAAAGAAGTTAACTCTGCAGGTATTCTTAAGTTGAATTTGAAAATTGTGGCTAGAGAAGACGAGGTTTACTTTGGACTTCTCCGTAAAGAATCTCTTTGGACAATATCTCCCAATTCTGAAGCTTGTTGGGTCTGGTACAAAATCTTGAAGCTAATGCCCATTGCTCTTTTGCTGACATTTGTTCCAAGATTGATGACGGAGTCTTTCCCTCACTTTGGCTAGACAAATGGCACCCTCGTGGAGTGCTCCGGTGGCTTCCATTATCATTCATGGTGATTGGGCTCCCCCAACCACTTCCTCCCCGGCATTAGCTGACAACTGGACCTCCTTACCCCCCCTGTCCTGGTGGTAGGGGAGACTGAGTAATTTGGCTCGAACAGCATCTTCAACTCCACCTCTGCTTGGGACTTCGTTCGTACCCGAGGTCACTTATCTCCTTGGTGCAAGATTGTCTGGTTTAAAGGCCGCACCCCTAGGCACAACTTCACTATATAGAGGGCTCTCTCCAATTGCCTCCCCACACAAGCTTTTCTCCTTGCTCGGCAATTCCATCCAGCTCTCCGCCTATTGCTTATGTTGGAATGGTATTGAAGACCGTTGACCATCTTTTCTTTGGATGTCCCTTCTCCTCTTTTGTCTGGGAAAGGTGTTTTGAAGAAATGCTGGCCAAGTTCTCGAAGAATTCTCTTGTTGCCAAGAGAATGGATTTGGATCGACATGACCTTTGTTGGGAATTCTATTTGTGACATTGTTGGCAAACTTGTCTTCATGCTTGCTATAAACCTTTTTGGATGGAGCGTAATCTCCATATATGGACCTCCAACTCTAGATCCTTCGATAAGATTTGGACGACCATCTCCTTTGATGTTAGGTCCAAGATATCTTCAATACCCCCAAGTTTGAATCGGACTCCCAAGGAACAGACTTATTGTTGTCTTTTGGGGTCTTCCCTTGTCCATTTTGCAGCCAGCCTCTCCCCCTCTTTAATGGCTTGCTTTTGTCTTGTTTTTCCTTTTCTCCTTTGTATTTAGCTCTTCTCCCCTTTGGGCCACTATTCCCTTTCTTTGTTAATGAATTATTTATTCATCCAAAAAAAGTTATATATTTTAAGAATGATCTCAAATTCCTCACTACTTTCATCTAAAAGCTTCAACCTAACTATATCTACATCAATTTTCAACTAAAAAATCAGAACAGATAAAAGCAATTTAATGAGCATAAACATGTGACATCCATAATACAAGAAAGCCACTCTAGCAAGCAATGAATCTTACATACCGCTTAAGATGCGTAGGCGCTCATTCGGATCATCATCTCCATAGAACCATATCCTGGCATTGCTAGGATGGTAATATTTACGGTGAAAATCCTGAAAATAAAATAGAAGCCCATGTAAGCCTATAAATTGTAAGCAAAAAACATATTAATATGTATGCAAAGAGTCCAGGAAATATGTGTGTAGTATCCATGTAATGTGTCATACACACTGTTAACAAGCTAACATTTAGGCTGTCTTTGGGTGTCCATAGAGTGAGGGAGGGTGTGAAAAGTTCACTTTTAGACAATTCTCCCAAAGTTTTCTGGCTGTTTGTTTGTTATAAAAGTTATGGTCTTAGAATAGTGCCTTTCCCACCTACTTTCTCATTCTTGCACTTTCTTAGCACAACCAAACATCAGTCTAGAAAAATGTGATATTGTCTTCTACTTCACTTCACTTCACTTCACCACCCTTTCACTTTAACACATTCTCCAATTCTCTTCACAATCGCACACAGCCTTAGTGCAATCATGCATAAACATGATACCATATGAAACTATAGGCTATTCCCAACAGGCACATGCACAACACGACAACAAAGGCGTGAAATGCACCACCAATGAGCCAAAATTTCAAATTTTGCCCAAATTAGCAAAATATTTCAGTTTTGCAAGAAACTGAGATGAAATAACTGTCAAACTTCATAGAATTTTTGCCACAATATTTTGATTTCGGCAAGGTTCTAAATGGCCTTAAAAACAAAATTTTGAACCTTGTATACCACAATCGAAAGTTTGAAAATCAAAGAGATTATCAGAGCTACACCCAATAATGAATCCTCAGGATGTTGAAACGGGAAATCAAAAGTTCTCCCCATTAGGCATAAGATTTCCAATCCAATTTTCTTTTATTCCTAGTCAAATATAAAGATTGACACTCCTTTTATCAGCAGAATTGAGATAGTTTTCACAGATTACCAACACATAGTAAAGCTAACTACATGTAGCTAGCTGATGAATAACATATACAACATGACATTTTATCAGTAGCCCCTTCAAAGGTCAAAACCTGGGAGCCCTTTCTAATCCTGATTCTTCTGAAAGGTCTAAACCTGGGAGCCATTACTTGAAGATCTGGAGGGAGAGAACTAAATAAGGTATTCAAATGGACAGTTGAACCTGCTTATAGAGTGGCTAATAGAGCAGTGGATTAGAATTCATATCTGGGCTTCTCTTTGTTTGACTTCCACAGAAAGGCAGAATCAAAGGGAGTTAACATCCTTCTTTGTGAAATTAATCAATATTATAGTGAAGTCTAGTAGACATCATACATTTTGTATTTTTCTTTTATTAAAAATTCTGAAATACCAAGAAAAAAATTCTAACTTGATTTCCTGTTTCCGATAAGCCCTACCAAACATGCAAAGTGATCCATATCAAGTTCAGTAGAGTTTTGCGGAGATTGTGACGCAACCGGAAGTATGGTGTGCTAGATGTTGTTCTAGCACTGACGAACCCTCGAATCCAAAAGGTAAGTGAAACCCTAGTTCCAATGAGAAAGAAGAACAAATACAAAGCTATTTCAATAAATGGAAGTTAATCTTGCAGAAATCTCAAAGCAGATGTATATAGGTAGGTCTGCTTACAAGGGCAAAAGCGTAGAAAAAGGAAGCTATGAAAACCATAAATTGCGCACCAAACTTTGCAGGCCCCAAAACCCCTTAAACAGTCGAATTTAGAAAATCTTCGCCAGCCCCAAAATCTAGCTACCAATTCCGAATTGGGGTTATGGCTCACGTAACTCAATCTGAGTCAAAAGTTATGGTCTTGGCATTGACGCTGGAAAATCAGTATTTTTTATCGGACCACATGGCCTTCTGCCGGTCCAGACGATCAGAAACTCGTCCGAGATCTCCTCTACATTAGATTGCCTTACTGCAAATCCTGATTTTGAATTAGTTCTTCTTCAACCATTTTAGCAGAAGTGTCAAATCTACAATCCCCACATACTTTAAAATTCCCTGCAACCTGATCCAAGAATTCCACTTAAAAAGATTTTCTCTAGATAACATCGTTGTATGACCCTAATTTCAGCCCTGAATCTCATGAATAAACTCTAAATTTTCCAACCTTAAATATTGAGGTCCATGCCCACAGGACATCACAATCCATCCTGCACTAAGATCCTCTCAATGGTATTGCTATTCTGTTTTATATCTGTTGCTTTCTTTCCTTCCATCATTCAAACATAGGGCAAAAAGAATAGGTGAATAGGTTCCAAGGATGTTGGATCGAAAGGCTTTCACTAGCATGCTAAGGAGAAGCTCAGATAGGCTGCATTAAATAACCCATTGCATTCCAAGAAGCGCTAAATCAGAAAGTGAAACATCAAGAAGAGAATAAATAAAAAGGCAACTGATTTGTTGTTTGTTCTGTAGATTGAGAGAGATGCAGTGGTTGAATGCAAAAGATGCAAAACATTCGTCACTGGAAGCCACCTTAGTGGAGATTTATGTGGGCTTTAAAATAAACTTCACAGTTAAATATCCCCTATAAAAACATGGAGGAGAACTAAGTGCAAAATGCAATAATCCTTCTTAAATCCATGGTCCAGAGACATCTAATCTCTTGACTTGAATACAAAGGCTTGCTCAAGCCTCAAAAGGAAGCATTTGAGAGTGTCGAACTTTACAATTATTCTTTTGACTCCCAAACATTGGTATTGCAACACAGTAATCGTACACAAGGTTCAAATTTCGGATTTCACCTCTGCCGAAAGTGAAATGTTGCAGCAAAATTGGGTCTATTTCGTCAAAAAGAAAGAAATGGTTGTTTCAAGCCCAAACAGCAGAATTTTGCCTTAAAACTTCAAGAAGGGCCTATTTAAGAACATAGTTGTCAAGGCGCCATCTAGGCATCCACGTGGATGTTTGGAGGCCTAGGCAACAGCCTTAGTGGTATCAACCCAGGTTCGGCCCTTATTTATGCCAAATAACATTGAAGTAACTGTTTCATTTACTTAAGATATTATTCATAAATAAATAAATACCCTCCCCCTATTTGAATCCAATAAAAATAGTTAAAAAATAAAATTCCAAAAGGATAAAAAGTCAATCCCACCCCATTTCAATAACAAAACTGGATTTTTGTGGTAGCTGAAATTTTCAACTTCCTAATGCTTGAGTTTTTCTCAAATCTATAAATTCCATAAATCTTAATATGGTTAAAACATTGCTAAAAATCAAAAGTGTGGTAAAATATTCATTTGTTCTTATATATAGAGGGCTCTCTCCAATTGCCTCCCCACACAAGCTTTTCTCCTTGCTCGGCAATTCCAGTCTCTCCCGCCTATTGCTTATGTTGGAATGGTATTGAAGACCGTTGACCATCTTTTCTTTGGATGTCCCTTCTCCTCTTTTGTCTGGAAAGGTGTTTTGAAGAAATGCTGGCCAAGTTCTCGAAGAATTCTCTTGTTGCCAAGAGAATGGATTTGGATCGACATGACCTTTGTTGGGAATTCTATTTGTGACATTGTTGGCAAACTTGTCTTCAGTGCTGCTATAAACCTTTTTTGGATGGAGCGTAATCTCCATATATAGACCTCCAACTCTAGATCCTTCGATAAGATTTGGACGGCCATCTCCTTTGATGTTAGGTCTAAGATATCTTCAATACCCCCCAAGTTTGAATCGGACTCCCCAAGGAACAGACTTATTGTTGTCTTTTGGGGTCTTCCCTTGTCCATTTTGCAGCCAGCCTCTCCCCCTCTTTAATGGCTTGCTTTTGTTTTGTTTTTCCTTTTCTCCTTTGTATTTAGCTCTTCTCCCCTTTGGGGCACTATTCCCTTTCTTTGTTAATGAATTATTTATTCATCCAAAAAAAGTTCTATATTTTAAGAATGATCTCAAATTCCTCACTATTTTCATCTAAAAGCTTCAACCTAACTATATCTACATCAATTTTCGACTAAAAAATCAGAACAGATAAAAGCAATTTAAAGAGCATAAACATGTGACATCCATAATACAAGAAAGCCACTCTAGCAAGCAATGAATCTTACATACCGCTTAAGATGCGTAGGCGCTCATTCGGATCATCATCTCCATAGAACCATATCCTGGCATTGCTAGGATGGTAATATTTACGGTGAAAATCCTGAAAATAAAATAGAAGCCCATGTAAGCCTATAAATTGTAAGCAAAAAACATATTAATATGTATGCCAAGAGTCCAGGAAATATGTGTGTAGTATCCATGTAATGTGTCATACACACTGTTAACAAGCTAACATTTAGGCTGTCTTTGGGTGTCCATGGCATAGAGTGAGGGAGGGTGTGAAAAGTTCACTTTTAGACAATTCTCCCAAAGTTTTCTGGCTGTTTGTTTGTTATAAAAGTTATGGTCTTGGAATAGTGCCTTTCCCACCTATTTTCTCATTCTTGCACTTTCTTAGCACAACCAAACACCAGTCTAGAAAAATGTGACATTGTCTTCTACGTCACTTCACTTCACTTCACCACCCTTTCACTTTAACACATTCTCCAATTCTCTTCACAACCGCACACAGCCTTAGTGCAATCATGCATAAACATGATACCATATGAAACTATAGGCTATTCCCAGAAGGCACATGCACAACACGACAACAAAGGCGTGAAATGCACCACCAATGAGCCAGAATTTCAAATTTTGCCAAAATTAGCAAAATATTTCAGTTTTGCAAGAAACTGAGATGAAATAACTGTCAAACTTCATAGAATTTTTGCCACAATATTTTGATTTCGGCAAGGGGCTAAATGGCCTTAAAAACAAAATTTTGAACCTTGTATACCACAATGGAAAGTTTGTAAAATCAAAGAGATTATCAGAGCTACACCCAATAATGAATCCTCAGGATGTTGAAACGGGAAATCAAAAGTTCTCCCCATTAGGCATAAGATTTCCAATCCAATTTTCTTTTATTCCTAGTCAAATATAAAGATTGACACTCCTTTTATCAGCAGAATTGAGATAGTTTTCACAGATTACCAACACATAGTAAAGCTAACTACATGTAGCTAGCTGATGAATAACATATACAACATGACATTTTATCAGTAGCCCCTTCAAAGGTCAAAACCTGGGAGCCCTTTCTAATCCTGATTCTTCTGAAAGGTGTAAACCTGGGAGCCATTACTTGAAGATCTGGAGGGAGAGAACTAAATAAGGTATTCAAATGGACAGTAGAACCTGCTTATAGAGTGGCTAATAGAGCAGTGGATTAGAATTCATATCTGGGCTTCTCTTTGTTTGACTTCCACAGAAAGGCAGAATCAAAGGGAGTTAATATCCTTCTTTGTGAAATTAATCAATATTATAGTGAAGTCTAGTAGACATCATACATTTTGTATTTTTCTTTTATTAAAAAATTCTGAAATACCAAGAAAAAAAATTCTAACTTGATTTCCTGTTTCCGATAAGCCCTACCAAACATGCAAAGTGATCCATATCAAGTTCAGTAGAGTTTTGCGGAGATTGTGACGCAACCGGAAGTATGGTGTGCTAGATGTTGTTCTAGCACTGACGAACCCTCGAATCCAAAAGGTAAGTGAAACCCTAGTTCCAATGAGAAAGAAGAACAAATACAAAGCTATTTCAATAAATGGAAGTTAATCTTGCAGAAATCTCAAAGCAGATGTATATAGGTAGGTCTGCTTACAAGGGCAAAAGCGTAGAAAAAAGGAAGCTATGAAAACCATAAATTGCGCACCAAACTTTGCAGGCCCCAAAACCCCTTAAACAGTCGAATTTAGAAAATCTTCGGCCAGCCCCAAAAATCTAGCTACCAATTCCGAATTGGGGTTATGGCTCACGTAACTCAATCCGAGTCAAAAGTTATGGTCTTGGCATTGACGCTGGAAAATCAGTATTTTTTATCGGACCACATGGCCTTCTGCCGGTCCAGACGATCAGAAACTCGTCCGAGATCTCCTCTACATTAGATTGCCTTACTGCAAATCCTGATTTTGAATTAGTTCTTCTTCAACCATTTTAGCAGAAGTGTCAAATCTACAATCCCCACATACTTTAAAATTCCCTGCAACCTGATCCAAGAATTCCACTTAAAAAAGATTTTCTCTAGATAACATCGTTGTATGACCCTAATTTCAGCCCTGAATCTCATGAATAAACTCTAAATTTTCCAACCTTAAATATTGAGGGTCCATGCCCACAGGACATCACAATCCATCCTGCACTAAGATCCTCTCAATGGTATTGCTATTCTGTTTTATATCTGTTGCTTTCTTTCCTTCCATCATTCAAACATAGGGCAAAAAGAATAGGTGAATAGGTTCCAAAGGATGTTGGATCGAAAGGCTTTCACTAGCATGCTAAGGATAAGCTCAGATAGGCTGCATTAAATAACCCATTGCATTCCAAGAAGCGCTAAATCAGAAAGTGAAACATCAAGAAGAGAATAAATAAAAAGGCAACTGAAAACCAGGGGGTGATGTGTAATTTACCCAATCTGATTTATATTGAAGGAGTTATGTTCCGGTCAAAGTTAATTTGGTGTGCGCGAATGCTGTCAAAATGGCTCTGAATGGAAATAATTTTTTAGACATCAAAACAAATGAATATTTTACCGCATGTTTGGTTTTTAGCAATGTTTTACCATATTAAGATTTATGAAATTTATAGATTTGAGAAAAACCCCAACATTTGAAAGTTGAAAATTTCACCTACTGCCGAAGATCCAGTTTTTGTTCTTGAACTGGGGGGGTTCGACTTTTTATCCTTTTGGAATTTATTTTTTAACTATTTTTATTGGATTCAAATAGGGGATATTTGCTTATTTATGAATAATATCATAAGTAAATGTTGTTTGGCATAAATAAGTATTTGTCTTGACAACTATGATTCTCAGTACACTGTGCGTACACTAGTAAACTTGGGTCAAAAACCACAAGTACCATTATGAATGTTTGTTTTTTGTGAAAATAGTTCATGCATTGTGTTTAAAATGTCAAAAATAAACTATATACAAAAAATCAGACCTAAAAAACCATTTCTGGGCCTCGAAACCACTATCTCGAGTTGGCTGGGAAAAATGTACCAGGTTTCGACCTGGTTTCGGTAAGTTTTGACCATAACTCGGTTTCAACCTGGTAAAAACCAGGTCGAAACCCGAGATCTTGAACCTTGGTTATATCTGCTCAACATATCATATTGTATAGATTTTTATATTATAGCACTTCATGTCTGCTCCTTTTTCTCTATTCACTTCTCTAACAAAGTGGCTATGCACAAAAAGAGGAAGAGCATTTGATAACAGTGTTCATATATCTATCTACAGAAACAAAAAAAAACTTGCTCATATAATTTCCATTTCAGCAGCAAAGATTATTAAGACATTTAACTTCAGCTTATTAAGCATGACGATGCACAGAGTAGGCTGATAGATGAAGTAGATTTTCTATATCATCATAAATATATAAGAGTTCTGTCGCAGCATGAACAAGTAAACAATGTCATAATAAGATGCGGAAATTATTTTCTAAGGAGATGTAACAAACCTTGAATTCCTCAAATGTAAGCTGAGGAATAACTCTAGGATCACCTCCACTATCTACGCCATAAGTATTGTCAGGAAACATAGCCTGCATAGTGAATTAAATGAAGTAAGAATACATCTAACTTTAACAATAAGCTTCGACCATTCTAATTCTGGAAAATCTTTGAGTTGTCAATTTTCATGAAATGTTTGATATGTGCTGCAGGGAATAAGATTAGCAAAATTACATAACTCAAATGCCTGGACTCAGTGACAGATTCTGAACTACTAACAATGTCTTAAACCAAATCAGTCATGAACTACTCGTCCTTCACAGTATTAAGAATATATCATGTACAATGACTGCTAAGCCTAAATCAAGACCTAAAACCAAGGAATTAAGTATCGGAGCGTATCGTATCGTCTCGGCCGATACGTCTCGGTATCGGTCATGGCCGAGACGAGACAGGTCGAGACGTATCTTTTTTTAAATGTAAATGTCTCGAATGTATCGGTATGTATCGATCGATACATATCGATACAATACGATACGATCGATCGTATCGATGAGACGAGACATGATTTAAACCATTATTTTATTATTTTTGAAATAACGAAACATATCGAGACGTCTCGGTATGTATCGATATGTATCGACCGATACATATCGATACATACCGAGACGTCTCGATACGTCTCGATACGTATCGGCAACTTAAAAACCACATGGGCCCAAGTCTTCTCAAAACAGAAAACTCGAGCAGGAACAGGCTGGCGGAAAAAAACAGTTCCAGCTTTGAGAAACCATAAAAAAACATCTTTAAACTTGGTTTTTGCCAAAGATTTGTTGAGGGCTTTGATTCCTTTGCCAAAACGATCCTAAAGGAGTTGAAATCTCATCATTTGCTGCATCTAACAGCCCACATTCGAAATCAAAAGGTGTTCTTGAAGGGCAAGGTAGGTTTTTTGAAAAAAACTTGATTCTTTTGTTTAAATCTTTGATTTTTGGTATTTTTTTTGCTATGATTCAAAGGGAATATGTTAAACTAACTTAGTATTGCATTCTTTGTATACATTTACAAAGATTTGAGTTCAAAATCCATGTTTCTTTGCATTTTTTACCCAAAACCGAAAATTGCTTCTTTAAAATGATTTTTTTTTTTTTTTTTTCTTCTAAAATTTAAAACAAATGCTAATGTATATAATATATGTACTATATTATGTATAGATCTATCACATTCCAAGAAAATTATATATTTACCCTAAAATCTATCACAATAGTCACTCCTATTGTTGAAGACCCTTACAGACATGACTTTGATCCACCCCGACATTCTTCATGGCAATTGAGTGACTTTACATGTAAGAAATTTCATCTTTTAATCTTTTATAACAATTTCAATGTGCCGCACTTGTTTGGTTATTGATTATTCACAATTCTTAGTATATATGCATGATATATGACACAAATTGCTTGTTTATATTGTTTTTATTGTCCAAAAGTGTATTTCCATGTGTATTTTGATCATTTTCATGCGTTTCTGCACAGATCGATCGTATTTCCGATACGATCACGATACAATACGATACGTCTCTTAAAATCGCCCGACCGATACGATGCCCGATACCGATACTTAAATCCTTGCCTAAAACTAATAAACTTTGAAAGCTAGTCTAAAATAACCCACTTAATGGAGTCTAGTCAAACCTTCTAATAAGTTTCAAAACTAGTCTAAAATAACAGGATTGCAGCATCCAAAAATGATCAGATTTAAGAAAAAGTGAGAAACCTGAGATTCTCCATAAAATATCAGTATTTATTTTCTTAATCAACAAACTCAGGAACAGAATAGTGTGACTTACTTGATATCGCATGAAGGATACTAGCAGAAGCAGAATAGAAAATTAGAAGAAGATATGGCTTGAAGAGCCTCACCCCAAGCCTAGACTAGTATCTCAGCAACCTCCTCAGCATCTCACTGCAGATCTGTCTCTCACAGAAGAATGCTAAAAACCAAATATCATTAAAATTCTTGTTGAAGATTATCGTGCTACAGAAGGGGGAAGTCATTCTCGATCAGATTATTACCTCTGATCAAGATTGACTCCTCATATTTGTTTCCTTCTCTTGTTCTAAGAGTTAGGAGCTGTCCTAGTTCTAGTAGGACTGTTTAGTCCTAGTTTATTTATGTTTTTATCTTGATTCCTATTGTAAT
Organism: Telopea speciosissima; assembly: GCF_018873765.1. Taxonomy (NCBI): domain Eukaryota; kingdom Viridiplantae; phylum Streptophyta; class Magnoliopsida; order Proteales; family Proteaceae; genus Telopea; species Telopea speciosissima. The sequence continues at coordinate 19,469,217 of NC_057920.1, read as the reverse complement.
TAGGAGTAGGTAGATTAGTTCTGATTTATTCATATTGTAAATAGGATTCCTAAGTAAGTTAGGAATCCTCCCTTTATTTGGAGTTCCAATTATATAAATAAAGCATGGGTGAGGGAGACTGTAAAGTTCGATCACTCTCTTGACAGTTCTCCTCTCTTCTCCACTTCTTCTTCTTCTTCTTCCCATTCTCGGTTATGGTTTCTCCATAGTTTCTGCTGTTACAATTCTGATTTCAAATGCTTAAAGGAGATCTTTTTAAAGAGAGGCTGGGAGGGTTCTAGACCCTTATTGGGACTTTCTTCGAGACTTAATGGCCTGTACATTTCCAAGGACTTACATTGGATCGCTTCAAGATATTTAATGGACTTTACATTTTCAAGATCTTTCACAACTAAACAATAAAACTAACCTATTGACATCCCCAAGACTTCACACCTTTAGAGGACTAGATACAACAAACTAGTTAAATTCGTACGGGCCACTTATTCCACATATATGGGCTTTCAAAATAAGCCCATTTCAATAGAAAACATAAAAATCCCCAGCACATGACCCATATGACCAATTAGACTACTTATTTAACCCATTAGACTAGAAGTTAAGCTTGTTCAGGGTGAATACTAGTGTTGAAACCTCACTTGATCTACAATTCTACATCAGCTCTCCCCAGCTTGAAAGCATCGAACTCTGACGAATATAGAAAGGACATGTAATGCTCATAAAGGTCCAGGTTGATGTACTTATATCATCTCCAAGAATCCATGCACAGTCATGCCTTGATCGACCCTTCCACTTGACAAGGAAAGGGTAAAAACTGCCTTTACGCGTCATGATGAATATGAACTTGTTGTCGACGACATCTTCAATCTTGTCCTGATCTAATGAAGCAAACAGTGGCAACCGAAGGGTATGCTTAGTATCACCCTCATCAGTGTGATGTCTCTTATATAGAGTAAGATCAACAACTTTACATTGCTAATAGACATGCCTGGGGGTAACTCAAGAATGGACCCATCTTCCGAGGGTACAGCTTTGCATGGGTACTGGGTGTAAACCTTTCCTGAGCAATCCATACCATGACCATGTCGCCCGGCTTAAACTTCACGAACCGGCTATGACGATTAGCTGCGACCTTGTATGCATCATTGTTGATTGCAATGTGGCGGTGTATGTGTTGGAATATGTACACCAGAATACCATGGGGGTATTCTGGTCTTTTGGGTGTTTTATTTATTCTTTATTTATGTATTTATGAGCAAGGGTAGAAATGTAATTAGGGTTGTGACACTGTTCATGTAAACAGTACGTGAATAGTGTTTCCCCTTGTAATCTCTTTTATTATTATAAATAGAGAGCTTGACTGATCTCATTGATCATTCAAGCCATTCTCCCATTCTCGGTTCAGCTAACATGGCATCAGAACCAATTCTCTGATCTAGGTTAGAAAAAAACCTTCTTTTCTTCCATCACCTTCTCCCACCTTTCTCTCTCTCTCTCTCTCTCGGCTTCTCCTTCTTCTGTTTTTTCTTCTTCTCATCCTTGTGAGGGGGCAGCACTAACGAGGAAAAACCTAATCCAATGATTTAGTTGCTGCCCTCCTCCCAATCTATTTTTTTTTTTCATAACCTAAATTCTAATCGATACTGCTGGAACCATACCTGCGATATTGGAGCTTTCCAGAATTTTGAAGATCAGATTCCTCACATGAAGGCTGATCCTTCATTGTTGGAGCTCCCTCTGCTTTCTTTTCCAGAACCTATCTACCTCTTCTATCTACTACACTCTCTTTTGTTTTCCAGCTTGGTTCACCCAATCGATCTCACCTTTTTAGGGTTTTTCAAAACCCTGACTCCAATCGATTTTAGGATTCCTCCTTCCAGTTGATGCTGATTTTTTGTGGGTTGTTTTTCTCCAATACAAGGACCATTTGACCTCAATATTGCACTTTTTCAAGTTTTTTTGAAGACTCCTACCCCAACCGATCTCTACTTTTCAGAGTTTTCCAAAACCCTGACACAAATCGATTTTTCGGGATAGGGATGAGCTGCTATAGTGGTTTGGAGGTGGTTCTAACATTAAAAGAGACACTCTAATTCATCAATTCATGGCTTGAAGGTCTATTTACTGCGATAGCTGCTGCCCTACTTTTCTGCAAATTTTTTGGTGTCTCTCCCTCTTGAAGACCAAGTCTCATTCTAACTGGAGATTGGTTGTTCGCATTGGAGGTCCCATTCAAGCAGTACTAATCAGCATCTATTGCAAGTCTACATCAGCAATTGAAGCCCCTTTTCCCTATATCGATCTCAATTTCAGGGTTTTCCAAAACCCTCCTTAGGGTTAGGGCTGTCCTATCAAGCTGATTTTTTTAGGGGAGTCTTATACATACCGGAGGAGTGTTCGACCCAAATTTCAGCATTATCCTTGGAGTATTTTTTGAACAAATTCAGGTTTCTTTCTTATGATCGATTTCTCCAACTATCAACCTATATTTATTTGGTTCCTCTGTGACTGGCTGCATCAATTCCTATTGGATCTGCTGAGTTATTGTCTTCTACTTGCTGGTTCTATTGAGCTATACTACATCCCTTACTGGTTCTATTGATTGGCTTATGTAAGCATGACTGGTTAACTTGTTACTACTGCCTTTATGAGGACTACTGCTGCCCTGGTTTTGAGACTGAGTATCCTACTATTGGAGATCGAAGTTCTTTTACATTGTTGAAGAGTTGAATCTACTACCTTGGAGATCAGTTTATTTGGGATAACAACAGTGTGTTCATGGTTATGGTTGCGACTACGAATCTATTTAGTTGTGTGAAGCTTTTCTACTGGTTCATATCCAGCTTACTTTGAGAACTTGATCCGAGCATTGTTCTCTAATTCAGATCTGGTCCAAGTTTTTCTAGAAGCTTATTACATCAATTCTGCCCAGATATCTTCATCAGTTCTATTCAGCATATGGGAGTTTATAGATTGGAGTTTTTCACACTGGTTCTTCCTTGTTTGAAGATTGCTCAAGCTTGAAGATTGGAGCCTTTCCTTGCTTCAAATCAGATCTGTTTTCTTACTAGATCTGCAAATTGGAGTTTGGTGTTTCTCCCATGCAGGAGTTTCCATCCAAGAAGTTTGTTTGATCGATTGAAGAAGGTCGAAAATTGCTATGTTGCATTATTTTTTCTCCATGATTCTTTATCCCACTGCCTTTTTCACTTACCCATCTCCCATATCATACCTTTGGCATTTACCCATAACCACTTTAAAAGTTTATGGTATACTCTAATTTGCCATTCGTTCTTTTTTAATTACCCATAGCACCTTTGGAAAAATTCTAGAACATCATACTTTTGCCCTATTTCTTACATCATCTTCGTTATTTATCCACGTGTACTACTACACGTAAGGGGGGGGATTACGTAAATTACACCTGTAGACATTGCAGAATGCAGAACTTGCAGGAACATTAGTGCAAAACATAGAAGATTAGTGTTTCTCCACCATTGCCATTGGGTATTCTTTGTTATTAGGTTGAGTTTGCCGTAAGGGGGAGATGGAAGTATTGAGAGTATTGAAGATATTTGGTTGTTGCCTGCCTATTTGAGGATTACAGTGCCTATTTGAGGATTTATAGTTGGGTTGATTCAGTTGTTTCCGCTGCTTGCTGCCCTAGTTTTTCACTTCAAGATTTTACGTCACTATGACACTCTGAGATTCATCACTGGACAGCTATTGAAAATTGGTGAAAACTTTGTTGATCAAGTCTGCCCAGGTTTTGAAGATCAATTATTTCAAGTTCTTGAAGGTTTATTTGGGAGCTTCATTCATCCGTCTATGTGTCAAGCTGGAATGGAATTTGCCACAACTCTGTTACTCCCTATTTTGTTCAAGTTGGGCATTAGTGCCGTATATGCGCCAACTTGAGGGGGTGTGTTAGAATGTTGGAGTGTTAGCATTTTTTTTTCTTATTAGTTCAAGCTGGAGCTTCTTTACTTATTTGTATACTCCAGCTTAAGGGGGAGTGTTGGAATATGTACACCAGAATACCATGGGGGTATTCTGGTCATTTGGGTGTTTTATTTATTCTTTATTTATGTATTTATGAGCAAGGGTAGAAATGTAATTAGGGTTGTAACACTGTTCACGTGAACAGTACGTGAATAGTGTTTCCCTTGTAATCTCTTTTATTATTATAAATAAAGAGCTTGACTGATCTCATTGATCATTCAAGCCATTCTCCCATTCTCGGTTCTGCTAACAGTATGACTGTATGGCAGTGTGAACATCGGTGATATGCCGCTAACTTAGACATGAGGAGGGAGAGGTACCGAATCTACGGGCCTCTTGCATTGAAGACCAGGTACTTCCACAAAAGGTGTGTGAGCTGCGGTTGACAAAACAGTTGTAGGAAAACTCAGCAATGTCAAGAATTGAGGGCCAAGTCTTCTCATAATCTCATACAAGACACCATAGAAGATTGCCTACACTTCAATTCACAACTTTGGTTTGTCCATCCGTTTGTGGGTGCCATCAAAAATTGCAACTATGTGTTTGTCCTTAACCACAAAGTCTTCCAACGATAACTCATGAACTTAACATCACGATCGGAGACAATCGATTCCAACAATCCATGTAGTCGCACCACTACTTTGAGAAATGGGTGCAATATGGCCAGCATCATAAGTCTTTTGATGAGCCATGAAGTGTGCCATTTTTGAGAACCTGTCCACCACCAGAAAGGGTCAAGTTTTTCCATAGTAGAGGGCAGTCTAACCATGAAGTCCATGCTGATATGCAACAACAATGGTGCATGAGGTACGGGCAGCAGGGAGTATAGTCATGTATTTTGCTTCGTTCCTTTAGCAAACAGCCACATACAACACCTCTTTATCACATTTTGGACATCTCTTTGAAGATGGAGCCAATAGTAAAGATCAGCCACCTGAATTTTGGGGATAAGAAACCCTGGCTAAAGCCCCAGCCAACCCGCTGATTGGACCTACTGATTGTCTATATGTCGAATATTTCCATGGAGTCGACTCGAGGTTATGGGTACCAAGGATTTAAGTCTCGGTCCGTATCGTATCGTCTCGGCCGATACGTCTCGGTATCGGTCGTGGTCGATCGATCGAGGTCGAAGCGTATCTTTTTTAAAATGTAAATGTCTCCTGTATCGAGGCGTATCGGCCGGGCGTGCCGATCGATACGATCACGATCGATACGTATCAATACGATCGAGAGTTTTTAAAAAAGAGTATTTTATTATATTTAAAAAAGCGATATGTATCGAGGCGTATCGAGTTGTCTCGATATGTATCGATATGTATCGACGATACATACCGATACATATCGAGGCGACTCGATACGTCTCGATCACGTATCGTTAACTTAAAAAACACATGGCCATTTCATTGTTTTCACCTAAAACTCGATTTCTAGCAGTCTGGCGGAATAAAGGTCTTCCGCTTTGAGAAACCCTTCCAAAAACACATTTAAACTTGTTTTTTGGGTAAGATTTCTTGAGGGCTTTCAATTCTTTGCCAAAAACGAACTGAGAGGAGCTGAAATCACATCATTTGGTGGATCTAACAGCCTACATTGAATTCAAAAGCTGTTCTTGAAGGGTTAGGTAAGTTTTTGAAAAAAACTTGAATCTTTTGCTTTAATCTTTGATTATTGGTATGTTTTTGGTATGAATCAAAGAGAATATGTTAAACAAACATAGAAATTGCATTCTTTGTATGCATTTACAAAGATTTGGTTTCAAATCCATGTTTCTTTGACCATTTTTACCCAAAACTGAAAATTCCTTCTTTAAAATGAAATTTTTTTTTTTGTTCTTCTTAACTTTAAAACAAATGGTAATGTTTATAAGATATGGAGTACATTCTGTATAGATGTATGACATCCCAAGAAGATTATACATTTACCCTAAAATCTGTATTATTTTTTTTTTTTTGGCTATTTTCTGAATTTATATAATACTTAAAAAAATGTAAAAAATCTGATTTTTCCATCTATACTCTTTCATTATAATTTGATAAAATGTATAATTGGCTGAAATAGAATCAAAGACTTAGATTCATATATGTAGTACATTTACATTATGTCATTTTTTTTAATTATTTAAAAAATTAAATAATGTGTAACTAGTTGTAGAAAATATAAAAATGTTTAAATATTGTTTAGGGCAACTTTGCTAGGTAGTAAATAAAAGAAGATGATGCAATGCATGACATGCATCATAATGTGTGTCTATACTTGTATAAATAATAAATTATTGATGTGTGGATTTGAATATTGTTTAATATATATCTTATATAGTTATCTACTTTTGTTTGGTATTTAGGGCGATGCCGCGACAACAAGACATTGGGTGGTCTTATTGTACCAAAATAAACAATAATAGATTGCATACGGTCAACCACTGTGACACCCAACATCTTGGAGGTGGGGTAACTCGGCAAAAAGAGAACATGGCGGGAGGATATGGAAATGTTTCCAAGTGTACACGAGTGTCTGTAGAGTTAAGCGGGGCAATGCAAAAACACCTTAGAGATTCCAAAAAAATACAAGCAAGCACATGATGATGTTGATGCATTGGTTAAAAATTTGATGGAAGATTTTGAAGATTATGAAGGATCGGATATGGAAGCAGAGGAGGACCTAGAGTTGGCATTGGCGATGAAACAATCAAGACATGAAGCAAAAGAGCAACAATGGAGAGGTGAGCAATTGATTAGAAGTCAATCAGCTCGACCCAGCCGAGGCCTGTAGATATTGGTGTTGGCTCCTCTTGTCGTCCATCTCTAAGTAAGGGTAAGCAGCTGTTGGCCTTAGTAGAGCAACAGTGTGAAGGAGATGTTTGACCGGTTTACAAAGAGTGGTAAGGGTAAGAGAAAGAAGAGCCCGGATATCGAGACATGGATCCTAATGTCTATAGAGCAAGGATGCTAGCCAACGAGAGGATTGAAGAAAGCTTTCAACCCAAAACACTTAGTAAAATGATAGGCGAGCAATCTCCAGGATGGTTCCACGATTCTATGATTCCACCACATAAGGCCAAAGATCCCCACTTGAAGGCCATGGTAAAGGAGATTCAGCGGTGTGGGCAAAATGTTAAGCCACCCACACCTCATGAGATTGCTGGGTCTTACTTGGATGATATTGTCCAAGAGGTGCATGAGTATGTAGAGAGGTTCAAGGAGAAGTGGCCACTATATGGAGTGACCATCATGTGTGATGGATGGAGTGGACCAACAAGATTATCCATCATCAATTTTCTTATCTCTTGTGATGGAAGGACGATCTTCCACAAGTCGGTCAATGTATCTAGTGAAATCAAAGATGCCAACTACTTGTACAAGTTAATGGATGAAGTTGTGGAGGACATAGGAGAAGAAAATGTTGTCCAAGTAGTAGCTGACAATGCAGCAAATTTCAAGAAAGCTGGTCGATTGCTTATGTTAAAGAGGCAACATTTATTTTGGACACCATGTGCAGCTCATTGCATAGATTTGATGTTTAAGGACATAGGAGAATTGCCCACGGTCCAAAAGTTGGTTGGTAATGCAGGAAAATCACCAACTTTATTTACAACCATAGTTGGGTTTTGGCATTGATGAGGAGTTATACACAAGGGGATTTAGTGAGGCTGCAACAACAAGATTTGCAACAAATTACATTGCAATTGATAGCCTCATTTCCGAAAGCATGGGCTGCTACGGATGTTCACCTCTCTTGAGTGGTTGACTAGCAATTATGCAAGAGTCTGAAATTGGGAGATTTGTTCAAGATCTTGTCACCTCCTCAAAGTTTTGGGCTGCGATGGGCCGACTTTATAATGTTATGATGCCACTCTTTTGTGCCTTCGAGAGGTTGATGGGGATAAAGAAGCGGACCATGGGCAAGATGGTAGAGGCCATGGGATGTGTGAAGAGAAAAATACATGAGAATAACTGAACATCAAACAAGAAGTATTTGAAGATTATATCCGATCGATGGGAAAATATGTTGGTTCAAGATGTTCATTAGGCGGGTAATCTTATAAGTATATGACTTTGGTTTCATGTTAAACACTTAGTAGTTAGTAAGTTACTATTTATTTATTTATTATTAGAATTTCTAGGTTTCTAACCATCCATTACAAACCATGTGCAGCATATTATTTGAATCCGGATATCCAATACTCCAATGATATAGGGTGTAGACCGGATCTATTGCGTGCCCTAAGGAATGTTGTGAGCAGAATGGAGCGGATGTAGCAAAGGCCACACTTGCCATGGATGAGGTTAGAACTAAATTAGTTGTATAAATGATTGAAACCAAGAATAGAGTGATTAGTGGAAGTGGAACTAATATATATATTTTTTTAATACCTCTCTAGGCTAAGTATTTTTGGGAGGCCACTCGTGGTTTTGATAGAATGGCTATCCATGCTAGGAGCACACAACGCCCGTAAGTTAGGTTTACCTAATTTATTATATCATTTAAAAATTGTTTTAAGGTTTTGTCTTTTAATATTTCATTTATTATTGTGCGGTGATTGGTGGCTCAATTATGGGGTACTAGTGCTCCACACTTAACCCGAATGCACTGAGTATTATCCTGACGGCATCCTCTAGTGGCTGCGAACGTAATCGAGTACATTCGGGTTGATACACACCAAACCCCAAATCGTCTCAATTATTCAAAGTTGGAGAAGCTAGTGTATGTCCATTACAACATGAAGTGAAGCTTAAATATTTAGAGTGGAAAGAGAAGGAGATGATGTAGATGTCAACCCAATAGACATCAACCACCTACTTGACGATGAAGATCCAGTTAGAGCATGGATAGAAAATGCGATAAGGTATTGGTGATGGATCAATTAAGTGAGGATCGCTAGACAACCAAACCTGATCCGGTGATAGAGAGCATCATTCAACGGATGGATGAGGATGCAACACAGCCACCATCACAAGATCCTTGTCCTAATGTTGAAGAAAATGAAAGTAGCTCAAAGAAGGTTTAGTCGGAGAGGACGAGGTCAGGTCATCCGTATGGAGGAACTCAACAACATGTTGATGATGAGGATGAAGAACGGCGATGGTGATGGTGATGGTGATGGTGGTGGTGGTTACATTGCTGCTGCTTCTGCTGCTGCTGATGATGATGATGATGATGATGATGATGATGGCGATGATGATGATGGTAGTGGTGGTGGTGGTGGTGGTGGCCATGGTCTTGGAGGTAGTGGTGGTGGCCGCGAGGCTTCACAACATCGTGTTGGGGTTCGATTCACATGTGAGGCGGGATACACACATACTACCCAAGATATGGATCATAGTGCTTTGAGCCTGCGGCCATAAGACTTACTCGCGGAAGCCGCAAAGGGCAAGTTTGCCAAGCGCTCCTACAATCCATATGATAGTGATGTGCTTATGAGTGGCATGGAGTCACTTAGCATTAGTTACGATTATCTTGGTGCTTCATCGGGCCGTGGGCATTATGCATCGGGTTCTTCTTGAAGCTATGGACATGGGGCTTACGTAGGGTATGGAAGTTATGGATACGGAGAGAATCAAGCACAAGCACAACCTAGTCTTTGTCATGACATTAGCCGCTCCGAGAAGCGCACGATTCTACTATGAGTGGGAGAGTCACTACCATCGAGTATTTTGGTGGCTCGATGTGTGCTTATGTTCGACAGACACAACATCATCTTAGTCACTCCTATTGTTAAAGACCCTTACGGACATGACTTTGATCCACCCGACATTCTTATGGCAATAGAGTGACTCTATATGTAAAGAATTTCATCTTTTAATCTTTTATAACAATTTCAAACTACCACCTTTGCGGTTATTGATTATTCACAATTCTTAGTATATATGCATGATATATGACACAAATTGCTTGTTTATATTGTTTTTGTGTCCAAAAGTGTATTTTCATGTGTATTTTGATCATTTTCATGCGTTTACGCACGATCAATCGTATCTCCGATCACGATACGATCGTCTCTTAAAATCGCTTTGACCGATCGATACCGATACGAGACTTAAATCCTTGATGGGTACTGAGGTAATGAACACCTAGAGGATAAAAAGACTAATTTTATTTTTTACTAGATCCGATTGGCCTGAGTCTAGCAGTTGAATGAATAGAAAAGGAAATGGTTTCGAAAAAAGATAAGATTCAAATTCTCCCTCTTTTTTAAGAAAATCTTTTATTTGCTTGAAAGAATGGGGAAGTTGAAAAAGAAAAAGGAGCTATGGATTCTTGCACAATTCATTTTTATGGTCAGACTTCAACGGTTCCTTCGGGACGTACCTATCAATAAACAACTCCCTCGTCAAAAAAAGATAAAACTCCGTTCAGTCTGATCTTAAGTTCGATACAAAATCAGTTAATGAGCTAAAGGTAGCTTGTCTCGCTCTCCTCACTAAAAAATGCCCAACCGGGATAGTCATCGAGTCTGGCCAAAGAAATAGCCTTATGGGTTGGGACACAAATAGAGATTATTACTTTAGTCGATCAATATTCAGTGGTATGGGGCCAGGTAAATCGAATGAAACCTGGCGAAAAAGAAGCATACGAAGAAAGCCCTGGTCTACGACCACCCTGCGGTCGAGCTGGTCTAGGACCACCCCGGTTCTCAAAGCAGAGGAAGGGTGGGCAGCAGGTACCACGAGCCCTCTGTTCCACACATCTATCCAAAAGCAAGTGTAGTTCACCGGTTCCACCGAATGCTCCTATCTCTCGGCAAAGATCGTGTGAGTGTGTAGTTATGCTTCGCCATAGAATAGATCGACCCAGTTCCCGTTCTTTTCAGGTGCACTGTATTCTGAAATATTCTGATATTTTTTTTTTTTTTTTGGGGTGGATAAAAAATATATTACCAAAGGAGAGAAAGAAACAGAGAGCCCTAAAGGGAGAAGGGGAGAGAAAAGAGAAACCGCCAACCGAAGCAATGGCTAAGGGGCAGTAGCAACAACAGTAACATTAGAGAGACCCCAGGAATCAACAATAAGCCTGTTCCTTGGGGAGTCTATACAAAAGGAGGGGAGAGCTAGGGATAACTTTGCTTTAATTTCAAAGGAAATGGAGTCCCAAATCATACTGTAAGATCGAGATTTGGAGGTCCATTTCCTAATATTGCACTCCATCCAAATATGATTAAGAGTTGCACAAAAAGCCATTTTGCCGACTGAGTCACAAATAGAGGAGCCGGCGAAAGTCATATCGATCCAAACCCACTCTCTAGAGAAGGGCAGAATTCTTCTTTGGGCAGGTCAGCATTTGCTGAGAACGCCTTTCCAAATTGCAGCAGACATAGGGCATTCAAAGAAGAGATGATTGAGATCTTCATCATTGTTCCAGCAGAGGCAGCAAGCTGAAGGAGCAGAGATGTGACGGCTGCGAAGGAAATCCTGCGTGGGCAGGCATTTGGTGAAGACTCGCCAGGCTGTGAAGCAATGCCTAGGAATGTGATGCTTAAACCAAAGAAGCTTCCTCCAAGGAACCACAGAGCCATTTGTACGAATGAGGTTCCAAGCTGCTTTGGAGGAGAAGGAGCTGCAATTGGGAGAAGACCAAGTAACAAGATTGGTGGACAGTATGAAGGATGTTATATGTGATGAATCCATATTTATTAGATTAGACTTGTTACTAGTATGAAGGAATTGAAGTGATTTCGATACGCATAAAAAATCGTTTTGGTGGACAAAAACTGCTTCGTTTTATGGGTGTTCCATATACGTCTGCCTTTGCGCTCGTGATACAGTACTCGTGCAACAGCACTTACGGCGTGCTCACGCCGGTCGACTACAAGGCCCTATGCCTTGGTATAGTACAGGTGGTGGAGAGCGCGCCTTACTCAAATAGGGGCCTTTAGCTATAGTGGGGCCCTTGATTCTTGCCGTAGCTTCATTTGCTCTTTAAACTGTAACAGTTCTTTATTCATGCAAATCTTTCTCTTCAAAGTTTCAAGTTTTCTCTCTAATTCTTCTCCTTACTTGAAAGAGAAAGAGTACAGGCTGCTGCTTCAGGTGGATTGATCAAAGTAGCCTTCTAAAATGCCCTGAACCCAACTCGCTTACTGTGCGAGCTACAAGAGCGAGCCAGCTTAAATGATGGAAAGAGCTTTCAAACAAATAAAGAGCTTTAATAACTGGGGACTTGACGTAAGAAAAACACTAATCAGTAAGATTAATGAAGTAGCAATTAATGCAAAAATAGCCAATTGAAAAGCAATGGTCATGTTTCTAATCCTCCAAGCTACTAACAAATGAACTCTACCATTTGATCCCTCTCTCAGCCAAGCGTTCTGTTGGATTTGCATCCCACACTTTATAGGGAAGAGGGGTTGGCCGTACATGAGAAATCAATATTGCTGAGATCGCGATGGCGGGCATTAGCATTAGAGGCTCAGGAATATAAAATCGTCGTCTGCCGGAATGGAAATAGGTTTTATACTTGCCAAAGTGTCCTCCTAAGCCACCTCCATGTACCTCCCAAATGGGGTACTGCCTCAAGGAAGTGTTGGGAATGCATAAGCTAGTTCCCATGAAAAGAAAGCCATTATGTAATGAATATTTTGCATCAGTAACCCCTTGCTGTAAAATCTTATAAACAGCAGCAGAATCAGCATCGGAAGGGTACCCATCTTTGATATATTCATGCTCATACTGTGGTTGTAAAGGTATATAAGGTAAGTACTTTTCTGCTCAATTCATCAACCACTTGGTTCTCTTTTCCAGTCATATATATCAAGGTAAACATGAATTCTTGGAGGTATGATACCTACTTGGCATGGCTATGATCATCGTTCTTTGGGAGTGCAAGTGCTTGAGTACTTCGTGGTCGGAAAAGAGTACGAACTACTTGCCGATTAACTAATGTCTCCAATGTTTGAGCACTTGTACTATATCATTAAACTCAAGATCATATGTAGAGTATTTCTTCTTTGCATCATTCAACTTTTCACTACAGAAAGTAATATAATGCCTCCTTGCATAAGGACATCACCAATACCAACATGAGAAGCATCCATAACCACCTCAGGCATGCAATAAAAATCTGGTAGTTGTAAGTTGTAACACCGAGGCCTCTATCATCTTCCTCTTGATGAATGTGCAGGTTTTTATAGCGGTTGGGATCCACTCGAACTTGCCCTTGCTTTGCTTCATGCACTTGGTGATGGGTGCCATGATCATAGTTCAAAATCTCGCGAAATTTCGATCGAGATTTCGGAAATTTCGGATATTTCGAGCTGGTCGAAACGAAATGCTACTTCAAATCGAAAAAATACAATATCTCGAGCGAAATTCTTGAAATTTCATGATATCTCGAGGAAAAATCTCGCGAGATTTTGAATTTTTCGTCAAACCCCTTTATATAAAAGACCACATTTCGTCAGTCTCGATCGAAACGAGACTTCAAAACAATGGTTTTTGCTTGGTTTTTGCTCATTTCTTCTCCATTCTTCCACTTCCCATTTGAATCCTTGCAGCATCTACGCCGGAACCACTTGGAGAACACAAGATTCAAACTCCTTAGCACATCTGTGAAACCTTTCCACTATTCCAGGTAAAACCATATTCTCAAAATTGGTTTTTTTTAGGAAAATGCATGATCAATATGTTTGTTTGTGATGAAATAAATATATGTTAGACACCGGAAGCCGATCTACAACTTCACGGTGTCGAAAACACCATTTTGGGTGACTATTTTTGCAATTTGAACATTTAAATATGTTTATATAGCCTAAAATAGGGTTTCCATGAAGTTTCAGGCCTTAACTTGGCCTAAAACCCACCCAAATGACCTACCAAAACATACTAGAAAAATACAATATTTCGACCGAAATATCCAAAATATTTTGGTCAGCCCAAAATACCAAAACGAAACGAGTTCTCGAACAATGGCCATGATAGCACTGAATCTTTTAATGAACCATCAGTACAAAGATGCTAGGCCATGAAAACTCCTAACCTTGGTGAGAGTTTTAAGTATAGGCCAATTGGCAATGCTGTGGACCTTCTCCGGATTAACTTCTACGCCCCTTAACGACACAATGAAACCAAGGAACACAACCTTGGGTAGTATGAATGAGCACTTCTTGAGGTTGATGTAGAGCTTTTCAGCTCGTAGGACTCTCATCACATGCCTCAAGTGGTAAAGGTGATCATCTTTTGCCTTGCTGTAAATTAAGATGCCGTCAAAATAAACAACTAGAAATTTGACGATGAAGGGATAAAGTTTAAACCCTCATAAAGGTGCTAGAGGCATTGGTAAAGCCAAAGGGCATGACTTTCCATTCACATAGTCTATCCTTTGTCTTGAATGTCATTTTCCATTTGTCACCGGGATGAATGCTAATCTGAGGATAGCCACTCTTGAGATCCTTCTGGAGAAAATTGTGGCTCGCGTCAACATGTCGAGCATGTCATTAAGTTGAGGAATAGAAAACTGTACTTGACAATGATTTTGTTAATTACCCGATTATTTATACATGCACTACCATCTGTCCTTTAGTGTGAGTAGAGCCGGTACAGCGCATGGACTAATGCTCTCTTGAATGAATCCTTTCTTCAGCAGCTCATCCACTTGTCAACAGAGCTCGACATGCTCAATAGGACTAAGACGATAAGTGGACAGCTTCGGCAACCCCGACTCTGGCACTAGATTGATAGCATGTTGAAAGTCTCTCATAGGCAAGCATAGTTCTCAAGGCGGAGCCTAAGCTCAGCCTAGGCATCCAGGCACCTTGGGCGCCTTGGTTGCCTGTTTGGTGTCGCCTTGAATTTTGCCCCTCTCCAACACCTTGAATCGCCTAGATGCCGTGACGACTATGTAGGCAAGAGCTCATCTACAAGATCCTCCAGTACTCGGTCTGCAAAACCAAAAATTAAATCTCAAATAGGCTTTGGAAGCTTAGGTTCAGTTATAGAAACAACTTCCTTAGCCACCAAAGCCAATATCAACCCAGTCTCTTTGCTAGTTTTGAGGAATTCCTGTTGTGGTAGGGCCAGCAGCTTCTTGACCATATGTTGTCCTTCGAATGGTCAATTCGAATGGCTGATTCAGTCTTTTGAATGGTCTTCAGCAGATCAGCAACTTTCAGGGCAGAACTCTCACTAAAATTGATTGGAATAAAAGATTAAAAAAATAGAAAATAGAAGATATAAATGGATAAAAAGGTTTGAGCCTCTCACTCTCTCCCTTGGGTCTCTCACCCACGGCCTCTCACAGTTGCTGCATCTCGCAGCCACTGCATCTCACAACTACCAAGCCAAAGCTTTCTCCTTTTTTTTAAAACCCAAATTGTTGGGGACTCCAAGGGAGTCTATTACATTATATACGCAGCAAGACTTGCCTCAAAAAGAAGGAAATAAAAAATAGAAACTTACAAGAAAGGAAAAAACCGGGAAAAGGAAACAAATACTTTCCTATACCGAAACTAAGTTGCTTGTAAAGTCAAACCAACTTATTACAAAAGGAATAAACTAAAAATAGAAACTAGATCTATGCCAAAATAGAAATTAATGAAATAACAACTAGGGATATAATATTGGCAGCATCTAATCTTTCATGCCAGCTGTCCATATGACCCACAGCACTGTTCACGTAAATAGTACCACATGGACAATAACTCGTGGTACTGTTCACATTAAAAAAAAAAATTTGGGGGGGGGGGGGGGGAATTCTGTCTTGGTCCCCTTCTTTTTTTCATGCTTCTCTCTGGACTGGGGCTGCCTTATGAGATGCTCCATCAAACCAACAAAAACCTGCCACATCATCAGACCAGGCTGCCTCTCACAGCAGTTAAATCCCACAACTACACTGGGCTGGTTTTGGGGCTTGTTCCTGCGGCTAGCCGGCTACACATGGACCTGTGATCTACATCACCCTAGGATAAGGTGGTGGAGCTTAAAGGGGGGTTGCCTCGAATTCATCCACTGAGAAAGTAGTCAAACAAGGAAAGTGGGACTTTGGGGGAGACACTAACACAATGCGGAACGAGATAACGACTTGTATTAAGAAGGTTGCTAAAAATGTCCCAGGGGAATTGAAAAGAAAACATCACCCCACTAGGAAGACTTGGTGGTGGGATTATGAGGTTCAAGCAGCCATTAAGACTAAGAAAGCTAGTTTTAAGACATGGCAAAGGACTGAAGATGCTGAGTATCTAAAAAGGTACAAGTCTACCAGAAATTAAGCTAAGAAAATTGTGGGGAAAGCAAGGGCAAAGAACTAAAGAATTATGAAGATCTCTATAACCATCTGAACACAAAGGAAGGAGACCATTGGGATCAGTGTAAGCTTCAACCTTTAGATGGATTTTCTATCGGTAGAGCCAACCCAATCAGCATCAGTGTAAGCTTCAACCTTTAGATGACCACTGGGAGATAAAAGTATTCCTTCTCTTGGAGCAGACTTCAAATATCGTAGGATGCGAAGAACTGCCTCCATATGAGAGGAATAAGGATCATGCATGAACTGGCTTACCAAACTCACGACAATAGCTAGATCTGGCCGTGTATGAGAGAGGTAGATTAGTTTGCCAACTAATCGCTGATAGCGACCTTTGTCCACTAGTTCACCTTCTTTCTCCTTGAGCCTTGTAGTAGCTACCATAGGAGTATCTGAAGGATGACATCCCAACAACCCAGTCTCAAACAATAGTTCTAGGATATATTTTCTTTGAGAAAGGAAGATGCCCTTTGCAGATCGAGCAACCTCTATCCCATGAAAATATTTTAGAGTTCCTAGATCCTTTATTTCGAACTCACAGCCAAGGAAGTGCTTCAATTTGTTGATCTCATCACCATCATTTTCGATTACCACAATATCGTCAACATAGACTATGAGAATGGTTACCTTATCACCAACTCGTTTGATAAACAAGGTATGATTAGCATTGCTTTGCTTATATCCCACAAAAATCATAGCTTTGTGAAACCTACCGAACCAAGCTCTAGGTGATTGTTTCAACCCATAGAGAGCACGCTTCAATTTACAAACCTTACCCCTGGTCATGTCATCAGAAAATCCTAGTGGAATGTCCATATACAAACTCTTCCTCTAGCTCTCCTTGGAGGAAGGGATTCTTCATATCCAGTTGTTGAAAATCCCATTCAAGATTTATAACACAAGATAATAACACTCTTATAGTATTGAGTTTTACCACTGGTGCGAAGGTCTCTTGATAGTCAACTTCATATGTCTGAGTGAAGCCCTTTACAACCAGACGTGCCTTGTATCGATCCACTGTCCCATCAACCTACTGTTTGACCACAAACACCCATTTACATCCCACTGGTTTTTTCCCTGGAGGAAGAACTACAAGATCCCATGTATTATTTCTTTTCAATGCTCTCATTTCTTCCAACATTGTTGCCTTCCACTTTCCATCTATAAAAGTTTCCTGCCAATTTTTAGGAATGTAAACAGAAGAAAGAGAGGACACAAATGCACGAAAGGATGGAGAAAGAGAACTATAAAAAATAAAACAAGAAATGAGATGTTGAGTGCAAGTTCTAGTACCTTTGCAATGAGAAATAGGCAGGTCGGGAGGTGAAATCTTACCAGGAGAAGTAGGGTCTGGATCCAGAGTCAGCAACTGGATAGGTTCTGGAGCTACAGTGGATTGAAGTTGCCCTTTTTTGGAACATCCTCTTTGATAAGTTAAATGTTGGAGTTGTCAATCCTCTTCTGAAATTCACCAATGGTTCTCTGGACTGGAGTCAACTCCCCCTGAGTAGGAACTTCACCATCACTATATTCCATGATCTCCCCCTGTATAGGATTCTCTTTAGCTAAAGGAGTTAGGGCAGCAGCCAAAGGAGGAGGAATCTCAAGGGAAGGAAACACATCTTCACTAGAACTCTCCCCCTGAAGAGGTGGTGAAGAATAGGAAAAGCTTTCATAAAAAATGACATCCATACTAACCAAAGTACAACGGGAAGGGGGATGGTAACACTTAAAACCTTTCTGGGTTGGAGAATAACCCAAAAAGATACACCGTAACCCATAGGGTTCAAGTTTTCCAGGGGACTTTGTATCCATAGCATAACACACACAGCCAAACTCTTTGGGTGAAACCACAAAAGAGGAACTCCCAAGTAAAACCTTAACCGGACTACGGGAGTCAAGAACCCGAGTAGGCAGTCGATTAATGAGATAGGTTGCAGTGAGAACAGCATCCCCCCAATATTGGGAAAGAACATGTCGAGCAAACATCAATGCTCTGGCCAATTCTAATAAGTGGTGGCTCTTCCTTTCAGCTACACCATTTTGGGTTGGGATATCGACACAACTAGTCTAGTGAATAATACCATGGTCAGCAAGATATTTTTGGAAGTGACCTTCCTTATACTCTGTTCCATTGTCACTTCTCAAAATTTTGAGAGTGGCCTGAAATTGAGTTTGAAGCATCTTATGGAAATGCTGAAAACATGAAAAAAAAAACCCTGATTTTTTACACAAAAAATATACCCATGTGTTTCTAGAGTGACAGTCAATAAATGAAACAAACCAACGATGCACAGGATTAGAAGTTTTATGACTAGGACCCCAAACATCAGAATGAATCATATGAAAAACAGAACTTTTTTTATTTAAAATAGAATAAGTTGAACGAGTCTGTTTGGCCAGAACACAAGCCTCGCAAAAAAATTCATCTTTATTACATTCTTTGACTAAAGTAGGAAACAAATGAGATAAAGTTCCTAATGGAGGGTGACATAATCTAGAGTGCCATTGGTAAAGTTCCGGAGAGACCAAAGAGTTCTGATGTAGTAGAGAAGGTAATGTTGGTGGAGAAGGACGGCCATCATCAAGCAAGTACAATCCACCGTGTACCTTACCACATCCAATTGTCTTCCCTGTCATCAGATCCTGAAAAACATGGTGGGAAGGAAAAAAGGTTACTTCGCAATTAAGATCACGAGTAAGACTACTAATGGAAAGAACGTTACTAGTAAAATTAGGAATGTGTAAAACAGAAGATAAAGGAAGGAAGTGCAGTAGATGGATCCTTTTCCAGAGATGGAAGAAAGGGAATCATTAGCCACCCTGACTTTATCCTTCCCAAAAGTGGGAGAATAGCGACGAAAAAGGCTAGAGGAACCAATCATGTGGTCAGTGGCCCCAGAGTCCATGATCCAAGGATGGGAGGCTACGAAAACACAGTGACCACCAAATGAGATACCTGACCTGGCAAAATTTAAACCTGAAAGAGCAGAGAAATTGGCAGTAGCTGATGTAGTAGAAGCGGCAGCAGCAAAAGACTTTAGCATACGTAAGAATGCCTCTAGATCCTCCTGAGATAGACCGATGTCAGTAGCAGGGGCGTGGGAACAGTCTCAGTGTGATGAGCCTTAGTTTTTTATTTTTTCTTGGCAGCCCGTATTGCTTCAAAGTTAGCCGGTTTCCCATGAAGCTTCCAACATTTCCCTTTGGTGTGGTAGGGCTTGTTACAGTGCTCACATGTAACAATGCCCTTAGAAGAATCACCAAAAGAAGCATTCCCAATAGTAACAGGAGTAGCCATGGAAGCAGTTTGAAAGGCAGATCTGTCTGTAGTAGTAAGGTGTAGCATAGCAGCCCTACGGTTTTCTTCAGAGGAGACCAAGGCATATGATTGTTCAAGTGTGCAAAAAGGAGAGTGGCCCACCACTTGGACACAAATCTGGTCATACTCCACATTTAATCCAGCCAAGAAATCATAAACCCGTATCTTGTCTACATGCTTCTTATAGGCAGCAATATCAACAGCAGTAGAGTGGAAATCAGAAAAATGATCCAATTGTAGCCAAAGGCTGCACAAGGTAGTATAATATTTGGAGACAGATAATTTCCCCTGAGTTGTGTGAAGGACCTTTTTCCGGAGTTCATAAACTTGGGCACCATTACCAAGTTGTCCATATGTTTCCTTGCAGGCAGACCATATCTGAGAAGCTGTATCAAAAGTGGAAACCCATCAGCAAGGTCTAGTTGCATGGAATCAATCAAATAGGATATGAGCACACCAGTATTGGAGAGCCACCTGTTTTGAAGAGGGCCAGGGGTAGTTGGCATAACAGTGGTGCCATTAATATGGCCAGTAAGCCCACGGCCAGCAAATTGCAAAGGATGTAGATCGAGACCATAAGAAGTAATTGGAGCCATCCAATTTAATAGGATTGGGTGAAAAAGTATGGTACTCAGTCCTACCATGTCCATCGATACCCGAAGTGCCAGTAGAAATATCAGAGTTACCCATAAGTGTTGCAGACACAAACCCAAATCGTAGAAAAAGGCTGATGTGATGAGAAACCAAGTAAATACTCCAAGAGAATGTCTAGAAAGAGGAGGAGAGACTCTTGTAAAGATAACAATATGTGTCTCCAAAAGGCCGACCTTGTAGGAAAGGGAAGAAACAATATGTATATCATACAGGAGCTCTAACACGGCGAACTATCCAAAAGGGGACACGGGTGGATAAATAATTTTTTTAACACCTACCCGCTCCCAGAGGGACTCAATACTGTAACCCCTGCCTGCTCTGATACCATGTTAATAGATCAGAAATAGTGTATAATGCTTGGATGATCAATGACTGATCCCAAGCTTTGTATTTATAATAAATAACCACAACTTACATGGACAGAATTGTCCCTAACATAACCGACTTTATTATAAAGTCAATATAAAGCATAATAAAAGACAAAAAGACCAGAATACCCCCCACAATACTCTGTCCCATACAATCCAACAACATGAATTCTTGGCTACAAAGCCAAGGTATAACAGATACACAATCACAAGTGAACGTAGGCCTTGAATCAAGTATGACCTCAAATAGAGCTGATTGGAGGGCAAGGATCCATGTAACCAATCCCATTTAGTTGGGATAAGGCTGACTAGTTGTTGTTGTTGTAATCATGTAGAGGCTACAAAATTATACTTTCAAGGAAGGAAAAAGGAAAAGACAAGGCTTGCTGGGTTCCTAAAGCTGCAGGCCCCATAACTACAGTAAATAAAAGAATTCTTGCCAAGGATTCATCTGTTTCTTCACCACAAAAGCCAGAAAAAAAAAATGAAAAGTGAAACTGAAAATTTCCCAAGCCAGTGGCCACTAAAATGATTTCAGTTAAACTTGAAAAGCAAAATGTAGGACACATCAATAATTGCACATAGCATAACAATACAGGTTTTACTACTTCAGCCCAGGCAACAAAGAACTCATCAATGCTTAAACCATAAAAGATGTAGATAACATAGAAAGAAATTTTAGGGAAGCTTGCCTGTTGAGCCATTCGGCCTAATATATTATCAGGCTGGGAGTATACCCCTTTCATCTCATTAAAAACGACACCTGAAACGACAACTTAAATCATAAGAAAAACAAAAATGAAACAAATATGCCACAACTATGGCTAGAAATATGAATTCCCTCCAAAAGGAGAAGTAGAATCTAGCCTTCATGGAATCAAAATCAGGAATTTGGCATATATATAAGAAACAAGTTAAACCTTTAAAGGATATATCTTCTGAAGGATTGTCAAGCTCATAATGCCAACCCTCCTGTTGAAATGTCTGAAGGTCCTCCACACATTTAGGAAAGAGGACTGCATCCAGGTATACGTCAACCAAATTGTAGAAATCCTGGGGAAATAAAAGGTAGGAATGTACTCTTAGCAACTAATTACAACAACAGACAACTGAAAACATCTAGTGGTTGCAAACAACAATTATTTTACTCATATTCACCTTTGTATTTGTTGAAGCAACAGGATAGCAGGTTCTGTCAGGATAGGTGAATGCATTTAGAAAAGTGTGTAAACTCCCTTTTAACAATTCAACAAATGGTTCTTTCAAGGGATACTTCCTTGATCCACACAGTACACTGTGTTCCAATATGTGAGGAATCCCCATTGAATCTTTCCTGCATTGTAACCAATAATCATGAGAAATATGTTAAGTGTTTTAATGCTAACAGTTTTTTTTTTTTTTTTTTTTTTTTTTTTTGTGCTCGCTATCTGTTCTGCTAACCCTCAATGTAATCATATTTCTCAAAGAAAAAGTTAGAAGGAAGCTGTCTAAATTAACTTGGCAGAAAAATATATAGGGCATTCTTGTACATGTGATCACATTTTTGGTGCAATTCATACAGTTTTTTACTCCGTTTCTGATCAACTAAATGCTTCCATTATCAATAAGAACCACTTTCTGTTTCCTCCTCTTTTCTTTTCCTTTTTTTTTTGAATAAAATAGAAAAGAAACTTGATTAATGAAACTAAAAGGTTTGAGAGATCAATAAGTGACAGCCTAAGGCATGTTAATAAAGAACAGATCGTATCTGAGAAAATCAAGTCAAAGGAGCACCTTAGATACTATGGATTTTCTTTATGCTATAAATATATAGCCAGTATCCTGCACTAAGGATAGTAACAGCCCTGAAGGATCGGAGAAACCAATCCATATAGAAGCCACCTTAAGAATTTTTTTTATGAAACACATCTGTAGAAAGTACCAAAGTAGCCCCCTTTCTCAATCCATCTCTTCCACCTCTAAAGATCAATCACAAGATATTTTCTTCTTTCTCATCATCTACCGGTCACATCATTGCAAGCTTCAAAAGATTTTCAATATGTTTTTTGGGAAAAGCATAAACCCTTGATCAATTGTGAAAGCAGCAATTGAAACCTCAGATACTAATTCACAGTTTTATTTCTCTGCTCTATATTTCTTTATTTGTATAATTTTTCCCTTGGGGTTTAGGTCTGTTCACGTATTAAGTAAATCAACTTTTCTCCTGCAAAAATCAATTAGCAACATAAAGAGTCAGCTGTTTGCAGATAAAGCTCAAGTTTATAATTGTCTTCCTAAATATCATCTCAAAGAGTCAGGGTAACTAGCCTTCTTGATGAAGCAAAATACCCTTTCACCTTTCCATAGTTTTATTTTCCACTATCAACTCGAACCCAAACAACACCCTGTGTTTACTCTGCCCCTTGATCTTCACCCTCAAGTTCTCTCTACAATGTTCCCCCTGATAAGTAATATGTAGGTCACCCTCTAGCATCTTTTTCTCCTGATAACTACGTCTGTGTCCATAATCGTTGCTAGTGAACTTCATAGAATCATTGTTAGAATCGACCTACCAAAAAGATCAATTTTCTTACTACACTGAATTTATTCATCCTGTAGAACTACATAAATTTCTACATGCTACGGTTTCCTTTTTGTGTATGGTAATTGCTACATGGCAAGTTTTTCTTTTGCCACCACAAGTGGTTATATCAACTTCTTCTTGAAGTAACTATACTGTTAATTTTGTTGTATTCATCATAATAGGTAACAAGTGCAAGAGACTGTCTTCTTGAAATGAACAAAAAAAGTTTAAACTGAATGGTGCTATATTATATCCTGGGCTCTGAATTTGAAGTTTGGACAAATTAAAGATTAAACTAAATCAAGAAGGAATTACACTAAACTCACTAAGAACATTAAAAATGCAGGATTCTGACTTGAAAGAATCCAGTATCAACATGCCCGTCAGCTGCAAAGGTAAAATCAAATAAAAGTTTTCGGAAGGTTGTACAGTGACAGGGAAACCATTACCTCATTAATGTTGTAATAAAACCAATTTGAATTCCCCGAACATTAATGCAGATAACAATGTCAAATTAACATACCCAAGATAGCCAGACCACATTATCTCATTTCTTATCACAACCAGATATCTAGTCACCATTAATATACAGCATGCAACACAAAAGCATGACCTGGACGACGAATAAGTAGACAAAACTAACAGTAAGCAAAAGCTGACATATACTTACGGTGGAGTGCGGAAAACAATACCAAAAACTTTATTCTCGTCATCGTTGGAAACAGACATTACTTCTGCTCCAGTTTTCTTATGCTTGTACAGGACAGCTTTTGATTTACACTCTTCAATCATTTGTTCGGAAATTTTCGCGAACCCAAGCTTCTCCGCAACTTCGTCTTGGCTTCCACCAATCTCTGCAAACATAAATTTATACAAAAAATAAAGAAAATCAGAAATTGACTTTTACGAACAATAAAAAGAATCCGTTCCCCTTTCACTGAAGTGATTCAAGTACCTGGTGGAGAGGCGTGACTGGGAGTACTGACAGCTCTAGGGGAAAGAGATGAAAAATATCGTTTGAGATAGAAAGGAGAGGGAGAGGGAGAGGGAGAAATCCGTCTCCAATGGTGACGGAGAGCAGAGCGTCTGCTAACATTTGGGAGGAGACGCTTGTGGTGTGGAGGGAAGGGAGAACTAGGAGTAGACCTTGATAATCTGTGATAGGAACGGAAGAATAATCTGTTGACGGAAGCTGAAGAACACGATAAGGAGCGGACAAGAACCGCTCTCTCCATTGTTCTTAGTTTATCTTCGAAGCTCAGACAACCTGCGGAGCGCCGTAGTCCTTCCTTTCCTTGACTTGTTAGTGAAGTTATAGTTTCGCTGGTTCCTTTGTTTAAATCTTTAGAGATTTTTTTTTTTTTTTTTTGAAAAATCGTGTGATTGAATTATTGAAAATGAAATGAAACTTCAGATTTTTATTGTGAGTAAACGCTGGGGCATCTTGGGCCACAGAGCCTCAGATTTCCTATGGCCGTCGAAAGTTTTATTATAACAAAGGGCTGATGTTCTCTGTATCGCAGCGCAGCTTGCGCCCAGACACATGGGCTTGTCATTTAGGGGGATAAAGTGGTCATTTTACCCCAATCCGATGTGTCTGGGCATAGCCTACATCCCGGCATCGAGAAAAATCTGTTTACCAAAAAAAAATGTTACAAATGTTGTACCATTGATGTAAGAATCTCAAATAGAATTGGAAGAATATAATAATTTACCATATATTAATGAATTAGTACTGACATGGTGCGAATTGGAAAAAGAGAGTTACCGCAAAGTTACGAAGTGTGTTTTGTGAGTATTTTTTGAAACATAAATCAAAATTTATGCTCCCTGGAAGATTTTTGACAGAACTTGTCCAACATGTTGTATCGTTTCTCAGCACAAGTTGTAAAAGTGTGCCCGATAAAAACACCACTCTTCACGTTACACACCTCTCACCTCACACTCGACGGTTTGGGAGGAACCTGTGCAACGCCTCTGCTTCAACTTGCAACTCTACCTTGGAGGTAAGCTCTAACCCTTATGGAAACCCTCTCTTTCTCTCACTCTACCTCTTCTTCTCTCTATCTCTCGCTCGCTCTCTCCATGGACGAGATCTGATTCAGAGAAACCCTAAGAACCAAGGGTTATGTGTGCATCCATTGGAGTGAACTGAAACTCGTGGTTCTTAGGGTTTCCCTGAACCAAATTGTTGTTTCTCCATCGTTCCCCTCTATTTGGGAACTCGATTAGCGATGGTAGATCCATATATTCAAAACCCATGGTTGTCTCTCATTATTTCTCTTTGTTGCTCTCTCTCGCTCACTCTCTTTTTGTTGCTCTCTCTGCTACCTCTGGTTTTTTTTTTTTCTTCTTTTTAGTGAATGAAATATGTTAATTATTGTTTGCAGGTTTGCCTACTCATTCCTCTGTGAGGACTTCCAACATTATTTTCAAATTCTCTCTCTCTCTCTCTCTCTCTCTCGTTTTGCTGAAGAGATAACAAAGTACATTTCAGAACCATTTTTTGTTTCCATTTTTTTATCTTTAATGTCCCCTCTTTCCTTGTTTTCTAGTTCAAATTCATAGATTTTTAGTGCTCTGTTTGCTGTTGTTGTTTTCTCTAATTCTCTTCTTTCTGTTTTGCTTTTGACATTTTTAAGGTTTTCCTTCCTCACTAAATTTTAATGTGAGAGTGTGTCCGATTAGTTACTGGACTGTAATGGTTGCTTGCATGCTTGCTTGCTTACTTGATTGCCCAAGCCTCTCTGTTGCGTTAAGGTCACTACTTGGTCCCACTTTTGATATTAACAACTCCTGAAGAGCACTTGATTGGTCCCACTTTTGACATATATATATATATAATGAACTTGTTCTTATTGTTTAAATCCCTGTTTGTTGATTGATGATGATGTTGTGTGTGTATGTTTGTTTGTTTTTATTACATTCAATTGATGATGTGTTGTCAATGTGAATTTGTACTTTGTTTAATGAAATTATTTTGTCCTACAAAAAAGAAAAAGAAAAATTATTGAAGGACACACTCACATATGACAGAGAGAGAGAGAGATTGGATTATGTAAACTGACTTGTGAGGTTGTGAAATGTGGTGCAATGGCTTTTGGAGGAAATAAATGGACATCACCCTTAGGGGTTGATACATTTTCATATAGTTTAAGAACCAACAAACAACTTGATAGACAGCAGAGGCAAGGGAACTTCCCCCAAGAATCAATCACTAGAAGGTTAGACATATTATGGTCTATTGGTAAACTGGTTCCAAAAAAGGTTGAACCTTAAACAATGAACAAAAGCCCCACAATTGCTGAGAGAACATGAGTGAGAGGCCCCTCCATTATCTCCTTTATCCTCCTTCTCTTCCACTCAATCTCTCCTCCTTCCCTCTCTCTCAATTTTGTTTTCTAAGACCAGACAGAGCAACCGAGCCTTGTCTGAGTGTTGTTTTTCACCCTAAATGCCCTACAAGTGCTGTCTGGGATGAACCTTTGAGGTTTCAGTCCCACCATTGGACCCTACATTCGAAGGAAAAACTTATTACACATTTGAGTTTGTTGCTCAAGCTCCAAACTTTATCCGGCATGCTCTTGGTGCAATCTCAATTGAAAATGGTACAAACTTAAACTACCTTTTTTTTATTCTTTGAGCTTTTTCAGTGCATAATTCTGCAATACTTCCTTAAAAGGCCTTTTTTTTTAAAAAAAAAAATGTATAATGATGAGGATTCAGGTTGAGAAGAGAAACTACCCATCCTAAATCATACCTTGACAATCCTGGCAAGGGGTTCCAATAGAATTTTCATCAATTACTCACATAATAGATTTGGGATATTGAGAGAAAGATCTGCTTGGTAATTATGTGAAAAGAGAAATCCTGCAACTCTTATAACATGGATCATTGACCTGTGTATGGTTTCTTTACTAATTTAAATAACAACTAGCAGACATGGATATCGAAACTTGGGATTGGATTGCAGGACTCCACTCATTGGAGTCATTGAAAAAAAAAAAATGTGGGAGAAAAAAGTGGGCAAGAAAATCTTTTGAATTTTTTTTTTTTTTTTTTTTTTTTGAATTTTCCATAGTGTAGCTCGCATATGCATCTTAATCCCTTTTGGCTTGAATTTTCTGATTCTCATCGAGTACTATGGCCTTCTCTTTTCAAGTAATTTTACACTACAGCAACATGAGCCAATGAAAGGAGATGGGGGAAGATGAAAGATAAATTGAACATTGTTATTAATTCCTTCAAAATCTTAAATGTTTGAGGTTGTCACCTGCTTCTCTAGATCAGATTAGGAGTAACCCACTTCCCGATAGTTAGAGCGTTTTGCTCTATGATAGGTGTTATGTCTGGGTATTATTGTTGCCTGATCTATATCGATATTACATCTCTTAACCCTTCAAGTACTATCTCAGTTGATTTATGCATTTTTTTACTTAATCTATCTATCTGCTGTCTTTACATGCTCTCTTTTTTGTGTGGTATAGACATGCTCATTTTATCTAACATGGTATTCCCATCTGAAATATGCAAAGGCAAACGAGTTATGTAATGCCTGTTGTGCCGGTACTGGCAAAAGGCAGATCCACAAACATTAATACACCTACAAAGGAATCTGAATTGTTCATTTTTGTTAAGAGGGAAAACTCTTATTTTTTGGGCGATGGAACTCCTGCAAATTCAACTAATAAGTTGCTCTTTTAGCCGATTAGCCAGTAATCACTCTGTATGGAGTCCTACTTTTTTTTTTTTTTTTTTTTTTTCACATTCATATTTAATAGCACTTTTCCAGCAAGGGTTCAACCGTCATCTAGATTAATGATAGGGTTTAATAATTTTAGTGTAATCTACTTAGGTTTCAAAGTTTTAGGTTTAATGGAGTATCTAGCTAACTCTCTTTGGTTTGATATTACTGCTTCCTTCTGTGAGGTTTTTTTTTTTTCTTCCTTAAACCGCCCAAAGTTTAAAATTGAAGGTGTTTCCAGTCAAACAGTGAGTTCCCTACGTTTCCGGTGGTTGCTGAGCTATGTTTTTCCTGTATCCTTACATATCCTAAAATCAGACCTGAAATCAATATCTATCAATCAGCCATCAACCCTTAAAAAAATGTATAATATTAGCTAATCCTTATACTTGTGATTGTACATTGAAAATTAATATTCAATATGGAGACAAATCCTTATACTTGTGATAACTTGTATAACATTAGCTAATAGTTTTAATACCACACTCATTGACAGAATGATTCCCCCCCTTCTCTTGTGTCAAGGGGGAAGACAAATCCTTATTTTCAGTGGTAATGGTGTTTCTGGGAGTTATGCAATTACTAGTGTGATCTGATTTCTATCTGCTTATCCAATTTCTCTAAATCTAACAAGTAATGGATCTTCCTCCAACAATCTTTCAAGTGGTATTTGATAGTGACTTTCTCTAATTATGTCAAGGGATATGTATAAAGAGCAATTCAAGGTGAGGAGGAAGAAAAAAAATGTTAACTGGAGCAATTCAAGATGCAGAGGAAAGGTCAAGGATATTTAAAGATATCATTGATGTTGTTCAGAAGCTAGATTTAAACAAAGGAGAAAATTAGAACCCCATTTGATCATATTTGACATTTTGATTTGTTGTAGACTTTTATTGGACCAAAAAACTTGTAATTACGATGTTTATTTTAACCTTTAAAAGTACTAAATTTTTTTAAATATTGTTAATAGTACATGTTCCAGAAAACAGATTTTATCAAACACCTGTGGTGTTCCAATTGTCTTCTGGAAAAGTTTCCAGAACAGGTTTACCAAACGGGTCAAAAACAGTTTCTCAGCACAGAAATGGAAAAAACTATTCTGATGTTTCTCAGCACAGAAACAACAGTAAGGTTATCAAGCGGGCACTAAGAGCCCGCTTGATAACTTTAGGAGAAACAATTTCTGGTGTTTTTCCATTCTAAGAAACGGAAAAACACCCAAAAACCACTTGATAACGAAGTGTTTTTTGTGAGTGTTTTTGGAAACATAAATCAAAATTTATGCTCCCTGGAAGACTTTTGACAGAACATGTCCAACATGTTCTGTCGTTTCTCAGCACAAGTTGTAAAAGTGTGCCCGATAAAAACACCACTCTTCATATTACACACCTCTCACCTCACACTCGACGGTTTGGGAGGAACCTGTGCAACACCTCTTCTTCAACCTACAACTCTACCTTGGAGGTAAGCTCTAACCCTTATGGAACCCTCTCTTTCTCTCACTCTACCTCTTCTTCTCTCTATCTCTCGCTTGCTCTCTCCACGGACGAGATCTGGTTCAGGGAAACCCTAAGAACCAAGGGTTCTGTGTGCATCCATTGGAGTGAACTGAAACCCGTGGTTCTTAGGGTTTCCTTGAACCAGATTGTTGTTTCTCCATCGTTCCCCTCTAATTGCGAACTCGATTAGCGATGGTAGATCCATATATTCAAAACCCGTGGCTGTCTCTCATTATTTCTCTTTGTCGCTCACTCTCTTTTTGTTGCTCTCTCTACTACCTCAGTTTTTTTTTTCTTATTTTGGTGAATGAAATATGTTAATTATTGTTTGCAGGTTTGCCTACTCATTCCTCTGTGAGGACTTCCAACATTATTTTCAAATTCATTCTCTCTCTCTCTCTCTCTCTCGTTTTGCTGAAGAGCTAACAAGGTACATTTCAAAACCATTTTTTGTTTCCATTTCTGATCTGTAATGTCCCCTCTTTCCTTGTTTTCTAGTTCAAATTCATAGATTATTAGTGCTCTATTTGCTGTTATTGTTTTCTCTAATTCTCTTCTTTTTGTTTTGCTTTTGACATTTTTAAGGTTTTCCTTCCTCACTGGATTTTAATGTGAGAGTATGTTCGATTAGTTAGTGGACTGTAATGGTTGCTTGCTTACTTACTTGATTGCCCAAGCCTCTCTGGTCACTGCTTGGTCCCACTTTTGATATTAACAACTCCTGAAGAGCACTTGATTGGTCACACTTTTGACACTATATATATATATATAATGAACTTATTCTTATTGTTTAAATCCTTCTTTGTTGATTGATGATGATGTTGTGTGTGTATGTTTGTTTGTTTTTATTACATTCAATTGATGATGTATTGTCAACGTGAATTTGTACTTTGTTTAATGAAATTCTTTTGTCCGGAAAAAAAGTAAAAATTTATTGTAGGACACACTCACATATGACACAGAGAGAGAGAGATTAGATTCTATGTAAACTAACTTGTGAGGTTGTGAAATGTGGTGCAATGGCTTTTAGAGGAAAGCAATGGACATCACCCTTAGGGGTTGATATGGACAACATTTTCATATAGTTTCAGAACCAACAAACAACTTGATAGACAGCAGAGGCAAGGGTACTTCTCCAAGTGGTCCAAGAATCAATCACTAGAAGGTTAGATATATTCTGGTCTATTGGTAAACTAGTTCCAAAAAAGGTTGAACCATAAACAATGAACAAAAGCCCCACAATGGCTGAGAGAACATGAGTGAGAAGCCCCTCCATTATCCCTTTTATCCTCCTTCTCTTCCACTAGATCTCTCCTCCTTCCCTCTTTCTCTGTTTTGTTTTCTGAGACCAGACAGAGCAACTGAGCCTTGTCTGAATGTTGTTTTTCACCCCTAAATGCCCCACAAGTGCTGTCTGAGATGAACCTTTGAGGTTTCAGTCCCACCACTGGACCCTACATTCGAAGGAAAAACTTATTACACATTTGAGTTTGTCGCTCAGGCTTCAAACTTTACCTGGCATGCTCTTGGTGCAATCTCAATTGGAAATTGTACAAACTTAAACTATCTTTTTTTTTATTGTTTGAGCTTTTTCAGTGCATAATTCTGCAATACTTCCTTAAAAGGCCTTTTTCTTTTTAAAAAAAAAAAAATGTATAATGATGAGGATTCAGGCTGAGGAGAGAAACTACCCATCCTAAATAATACCTTGACAATCCTAGCAAGGGGTTCCAATAGAATTTTCATCAATTACTCCCATAAGAGATTTGGGATATTGAGAGAAAGATTTGATTGGTAACTATGTGAAAAGATAAATCTTGCAACTCTTATAACATGGATCATTGACCTGTTAAAGTGTATGGTTTCTTTACTAATTTAAATAACAACTAGCAGACATGGATATCGAAACTTGGGATTGGATTGCAGGACTCCACTCATTGGAGTCTTTGAAAAAAAAAATGTGTGAGAAAAAAGTGTGTAAGGGATTCTTTTGAATTTTCCATAGTGTAGCTAGCATATGCATCTTAATCCCTTTTGGCTTGAATTTTCTGATTCTCATCGAGTACTATATCCTTATCTTTTCAGGTAAGTTTTACACTATAACAACAGGAGCCAATGAAAGGAGATGGGGAAAGATTAAAGATAAATTGAACATTGTTATTGATTCCTTCAAAATTCTCAATGTTTGAGGTTGTCACCTGTTTCTCTAGATCAGATTAGGAGTAACCCACTTCCCGATAGCAAGAGTGTTTTGCTCCATGACAGGTGTTATGTCTGGGTATTATTGTTGCATGATCTGTATTGATATTACATCTCTTAACCCTTTGAGTACTATCTCAGTTGATTTATGCATTTTTTTTACTTAATCTATCTATCTGCTGTCTTTACATGCTCTTTTTTTTTTTGTAGTATGGACATGCTCATTTTATCTAACGTGGTATTCCCATCTGAAATATGCAAAGGCAAACGAGTTGTGGAATGCCTGTTATGCCGGTGCTGGCAAAAGGCAGATCCACAAGCATTAATACACCTACGAAGGAATCTGAATTGTTCATTTTTGTTAAGAGGAAAACTCCTATTTTTGGGGCGATGGAACTCCTGCAAATTCAACTAATAAATTGCTCTCTTAGCTGATTAGCCAGCGATCACTCTGTATGGAGTCCTACTTTTTTTTTTTCTTTTTTTTTTTTCACATTCATGTTTAATAGCACTTTTTCAGCAAGGGTTCAGCCTTCTTCTAGATTAATGACAGGGTTTAATAATTTCAGTGTAATCTACTTAGGTTTCAAAGTTTTAGGTTTAATGAAGTATTTGGCTAACTCTCTTTGGATTGATATTACTGCTTCCTTCTGTGAGGTTTTTGTTTTTCTTCCTTGAACCGTCCAAAGTTTAAAGTTGAAGGTGTTTTCAGCCAAACAGTGAGTTCCCTATGTTTTCGGTGGTTGTTGAGCTATGTTTTTTTCTGTATCCCTACATATCCTAAAATCAGACCTGAAATCAATATCTATCAATCAGCCATCAGCCCTGAAAAAAATGTATAATATTAGCTAATCCTTATATTTGTGATTGTACATTGAAAATTGATATTCAATATGGAGACAAATCCTTATACTTGTAAAAACTTGTATAATATTAGCTTAGAGTTTTAATACCACACTAATTGACAGAATGATTCCCCCCCTTCTCTTGTGTCAAGGGGGGAGACAAATCCTTTTTTTCAGTGGTAATGGTGTTTCTGGGGGTTATGCAATTACTAGTGTGATCTGATTTCTATCTACTTATCCAATTTCTCTAAATCTAACAAGTAATGGATCTTCCTCCAATAGTCTTTCAAGTGGTATTTGGCAGTGACTTTCTCTGAGTATGTCAAGGGATATATACAAAGAGTAATCCAAGACAAGGAGGAAAAAAAAAGAATGTTAACTGGAGCAATTCAAGACGCAGAGAAAATGTCAAGAATATTTAAAGATATCTTTGATGTTGTTTAGAAGTTAGATTTAAACAAAGGAGGAAATTAGAACCCCATTTGAGCATATTTGGTATTTTAATTTGTTGTAGATTTTTATTGGACAAAAAAACTTGTACTTACGATGTTTATTTTAACCTTTAAAAGTACTAAATTTTTTTAAATATTGGTAATAGTACATGTTCCAGAAAACAGATTTTATCAAGCACCTATGGTGTTCCAATTGTCTTCTAAAAACGTTTCTAGAACAGGTTTACCAAGCGGGTCAAAAACAGTTTCTCAACACAGAAACGAAAAAAACTGTTATGATGTTTCTTAGCACAGTTTCAGCATAGAAACAGTAGTAAGGTTATCAAACGGGCACTAAAGTTGGATGGCTGAAGTGGAGAAGTGTCGTGTGACCGACGTGTTGGGAAAACCTACTCTATCTCCATAAGTGTTTTGATGATAATAAACATATTGGACAAGGTTTTGTATGTCAATATGTCAACAGGTTTGATGATGAAATCAATAAGTCAAAGAATTAGGAGACATAAAGCACAAAGTAAAGATGTTCAGGACAAAGCTTTAAAGATCAGGATCTCAAAGGCATGCGAAGCTTCTCAAGCAAAGAAGATCTTGAAAAATCTTTTGAAGATTGAAGAACATCATTTGAAGAGAAGTCAAGACCTATATCAAGATGTTCGTGTGCACATACATAGATACACACATTGTATACTTGTAAATACATTTGCATGATATAAATGAAAATGCACATGCATCATTTAGAGAACTTAGGAGATTATAATTTAACCCCTTTTGACCTTAAAATAAGTTGGAATCAGTTAGAGAAAACCTCATAGAAGTCCCCTCAATCAAACTATCTGAATCAAGCCAAGACAGGGTATACATCGATCGGACAAATAGTAGCATCACAAGTATGTTCCAAAAAATGATCCGATCGATCGGATCAAGTGGGATGATGATCCGGTCGATAGGACTCCGATCGGATGCAAGTTTTGCCCTCCAACGGCTAGTTTTTAATGGCTATTTTTTCAACGGCTATGATCCGGTCGACTGGATCAATATTCAGGTCGATCGGATGGGTTAAAAATAGATCCGTTAGAACATATTTTGCACATGCTATAAAGGCCATGAATGAGCCTATAAATAGAAAACATGTCAGACCTTTCCACCTATCCACTACAGTCCAAAATACAACTTTTGTGAAAGGTGAAAAGTCATTTTATGTTCTAATCATTGAAGTCAAATTGTCTACATCAAAATCATTCAAAGGTTGACTTCAAAGCTCATAGACCTTCACATGCTTGCATTAGAGAAGTCTTAAAGAAAGTCATCATCATAAAACATTCATTCTTCATCATTTGGCACTTGCAAGGAGTACATAACACACTCCTTGCCTAGGTAATCTTTACCTTTATTTTTTTGTAATTTTTTATGCTTTTGAGTTAACAAAGCATTGTTGTATTAGCCTAGACTGTACTTAGGCATTGCAAGGATCCTTTTATCCTCAAAAGATTCAGATTCTCTTATCCTTAAAAGATTAGGATCCTCTTATCCCGAGAAAAAGATTGTAAAGGAGTTATTCCCACCTACTATACCGAAAAGAAGAAACTAGTGAAATTCTCTCAAAA
Organism: Telopea speciosissima; assembly: GCF_018873765.1. Taxonomy (NCBI): domain Eukaryota; kingdom Viridiplantae; phylum Streptophyta; class Magnoliopsida; order Proteales; family Proteaceae; genus Telopea; species Telopea speciosissima. The sequence goes on along the minus strand of NC_057920.1, from coordinate 19,434,734 downwards.
TTGAGAGAAATGGATGCAGGCTGGTTTAGCCGAACCACTATAATTCTTGTGTGTCCTCTATTTGAGTATTTATCTTTCTTTATCTTGTCTTAATTCAAGAAAAATTCAAAAAGGGTAATATTTCACTAGTGATAACCTATTCACCCCCTTCTAGGTTATCACACACGACGTAGTCTTTTAAAACTTAAAGGAAAATTTTATATGACCATTGTATGACCAGCTATGATGTATGGGATAAAATATTGGGTAGTTAAAAAGTGTCATATTGAGAAGTTTTGTGTTGGAGGGATGATGACGTTAAGATGGATGTGTGGAAAAATCTAGAAACGATAAAATAAAGAATGAGCATATTATAGTTGACTTGGGCATTGCCACAATCAATGACAAGCTACGAGAGAGTCGTTTGAGGTGGTATGGTCACGTTCAACGGAGGCCTAGGGACGTCCCAATAAATAGGAATGATATGATCCCAATTGAATGAGCTAAAAGAGCTATGGACAAGCCTAAAATGACCATAGGAGAAGTTGTGAGGAAGGACATGCATAGTATAGGCCTTGTACCAAGTATGACCTCCGATAGAACATATTGGAGGGCAAGGATCCATGTAGCAGACCCCATTTAACTGAGATGATCCTGACTTGTTGGGTTGTACTTCTTTCCTCTTACTTTCATCGTTCTTCTTTCGCTTTCTTTTATATCCCTTCTTTCATTTGTTAATTAGTGTCCATTTTTTCATTTCTCATTTCATTTACCATCCCTCTTTTCCCATATCTTCATTCCCCATTTTTGTTGTTTAGACCTCAGTTTTACCTATTTTGTTTTTTTTTTTTATCCATATAACCGAACCCATTAAGTTGGGATAAGACTGTGTTTGTTGTTGTATTAATGAATTAGTACAAATATTTAGAGATAAGCTTATTATAATTGATGATCTGAATGAACATGTTGGGAAAAATCGTAGAGGCTATAAAGGTTTACATTGAGGATATAGTTTTAAAGAGAGGAATGAGAAGAGAATCTTAATCTTAGATTTTACTGTGGCTTATGATTTATTCATTATAAGCACTTACTTTGAAAAGAGAAAGGAGCATTTCATTGCCTACAAAAGTGACTCATGCTACCTTCTTTGGCCCTACTTTACACACTATATTTTTCTTTTCCCGCATACCGCCCTTGAAAAAAGCCTTCCTTAGCTTTCGCCTTCCCACAAGAAAAAGGGTGCTTTAATTTGTTGCTTCGTACTCTTGTGAAAATGGACTACACTGCCTTTTAGTCATATATGATTAAACGAACAACTCTTATTATTCGTGTCTGTGATTCGGGCATCATACTAGGCAAATAGATATCTTCCTAACTAGAAGATTTGATAGTTTATCGTGTAAGGACTGTAAGGTTATATCAAGGGAGAGCCTAACCACACAACATACATTAGTGGTCATGGATATGTGCCTCATTACACAAAATTGTAGGAAAGTTAAGTTAATTTGCCTAAGATAAGATGGTGGAGCTTAAAATGAGATACTTTGAAATATTTTATTGATGAAGAGGTCAAACAAAGAAAGTGGGACTTTGAGGGAGACATTAATACAATGTGGAACGAGATAACTGCTTGTATTAAGAAGATTACTCAAAATGTCTTTGATGAATCAACAAGAAAATGTCATTCTTCTAGAGAGACTTGGTGGTAGGATGATGAGGTTTGAGCAGCCATTAAGACTAAGAAAGCTAGGTTTAAGACATGGTAAATGATTAAGGATGTAGAGGAGCTAAAACGGTATAGATTTGCCAGAAATGAAGCTAAGAAGATTGTTGGAAAAGCAAGGGAGAAGAAATATGAAGATTTTTATAACAATTTGAGCACAAAGGAATGAAGAAAAAAAACTCTCTATAAGATAGCTAAAGTGAGGGAAAGGAAGAGTCGAAATCTCGACCATGTTAGATGTATTAAAAGTGAATATGATAAAATACTAATAAGAGACGAGGACATTAAAAAGATATGAGAATATTATTTTTGTAGCTTACTAAATAAAGATAGTTCAAGTAATAGTGTTCCGGAAGACTGCATTACCCATCAAGACATCATATGTCATAGATATATACAAAAAAATTAAGGTGTCTAAAGTAAAAGAAACTTTAAGGAGGATGAAAGTAGGTAAGGCACAAGGCTCAGATGAGGTCCCAATAGAAGTGCGGACGAGCTTAGGAATATGTGATTTATCTTGGCTAATTAATCTGTTTTATAAGATTATGAGAACAAGGAAAATGTCAGATAAATGGAGAAGAAGCATCGTGGTTTCGATTTACAAAAATAAAGGTGATATTCAGAGCTGTAGTAACTATAAAGGCATAAAACTAATGAGTCATTGTCACGCCCCTATTCCAACAAAGAATAAATTACAATAAAATGGTGTAATTAGGATGACACGTATCATCCCAATAAACTACCAAGATCACAGTCCCAAGCCATAGTCATAACCTAATATCAATTTACATTAACATCAAAGTACGAAAAAAGAAAACAATATTATATTTTCATGAATCAATATTCAAGCGGAAGCGTTTAAGAAATAGTTACATCATGTTCAATCATCTACGTGATACAATAAAGTTATAACAATATTCTTGATTGAACATAACGTAACTACTCAAAATATTAGATATAACATATAATGTTTACATAAGGGCTCGAAGCCCCAAAAGAATAAAAAATGGGAACAAGTCTAAAAATTAATATGGCCTATAGGCACAGTCGTCACAAGGACATCCATCGCCGTGCTCCTCGATCATAGCCTCTGGGTCCTCAGTACCGATATCATCTTATTCCAAGGTCTGAACATCGAGTCCAGCAAAATAGGCATCACCTACAGCAACATCTAAAAGAGTACAGACAAAGGGAGTTAGATCCACTAAGCCAGTGAGGGGGTGGGGTAATGCACAAACATACATAAATCACAGATAGTCCATGGTGCATGTAATTATTATCAATTTGCCACCTAAAACACAAGTCTAAGTCAAAGGTACATGCTATTGCAATAACTCGGGAGTTACTGTGGGTCTTTCCATTCTCGCCATAGGGAAACCTCAGCAAAAGAAATGATTACATTAGAGTTTGAAGTTCCTACCTAGCAGTGATGGCAGCCGGTAGCCGTTGATGACAATAGGAACCTTCACTTCAGCTCTCCAAACCTCTCTTTTCTACCTTCTTCTTAAGAGCTCAATTTCTAAACCATAAGAGAAATAAAATAAAACCTGAGCTCAAATTTCTATTTATAACCTTTAGTCACTGTGGCTCGTTTGCCTATACAGCTTTAAAGTATAAATCACATTAACTCTGCTCATCAGGATGGGTGGCCCACCATCACCACTCTGTAAGGTGTACAAAGTAGGCAATGGATCTCACAATGTGGTGAGACATAAGCAAGAAGGCCCGATACAAGGCACGTGGGTCCTACAAAGAATTAATGTTGTTTGATCGTTCAAGATCACTAGATGACCAAACTGGCTGATCATGGATCGACCTCTGAAATCGATTGGTGGTTGTTATTGAACTTAATTAGCAGGATTTTGCTCTAAAGCCTCGACCAATACATTAAAGGGAATTTAAAGCGTACCTCATGGGCCTTAATAGTCATTGTCCACAAATCATCAGTGTTAATGAGTGCCCTGGTGGGACCTATATCATTTAAAATTAATAATTAGACTTGGTTCAAGTGCGGGTATGACACCAGTGATGTGGGTGTTGGGCACCATTTTAGCCTCGGGTTCTATTGAAAGGGTATTATAACTAATCATGCCTTCTTGGTAATGGGGGAATCAACAATCTTTTGCATTGTTCCCGCACCATTGGCTAATACTCATTTAATTATTATGCTAAACCGGCTCATGCAAATTGAAGAATGATTATTAGAAAAGTGAGGGCATTATGGACATTTTGTGTGGGTCAAATCTTTTCTTGAGGGAGGCATTGAGATCTGTCTTCATCCTATTGTTATCACTGCTACTGGGTGCAAAAATGAGGTGTTTACAAAATGCCCCTCTTTGACCGAGACTTGTGCAACAGCCGAAGGACAAAGATAAGAAAGTACCTCATTTTTCCACTAGGAGCATGTACTGCCAGCATCCTACTCAAGGATGGTGAAGGTACAAATGCAAAAACAAGTGATAAAATCGAACTAGATGAAATCGATCGAAAAAATGACGGGTAAATCCAGATGATTGACATCGATGTGTTCCATCGTCAGACTTGGTCTACAAGATGCAAATGTCCTGAAAGTGATCGGGGAATCTTGAAAAATGCCTAGGAGGGATTCCACCCCCTTGTAAGGCCCCAAATCTGGGACAAGGATATGGTGCTGGCCCTTATGGACCGTCGTTAAATAACGGTAAAATACTATAACCAATCATATGCGGAACTATAAACATTCATCAATATTCACATGTATCCAAGGTATCAAAAGTCTGCAGCAAAAACTGAAACTACAATATTTTTGCACTACTCAGTAATCCCATACTATACTATCTCTACTGTGTACAACTGTATTGTATCAACAACTCTATTTCAAATACTATATCTACTATATCATCAACTCTATTACAAATACTACATCTACTGTATCAATACATCCAAGATCATTCTAAAATTTACATCTCATAATGTACCTCCCAAAAAGATAAAAGTGTATCTTATACACCAAAAGTTCATCTCTACCACTAACTCTGTCTCTGATTCTGGCTCTCTACTTGGAAGGGGCTACATTCTTTTCCTTCACTCTCTTGATACAGCCGACACACGGGCACTCGACATGTGGGTGTCCTACTATGAAAAACAATGATATCTATAGGATGAGCTACACTAGCCCAATGAGAAAGAACACATTTCATATCATGCTAATGAATACGAACAATCTTGCTATGTTGTGCAAATCACAATATGATATGCTACTATGATAACTATGAGTCTGTAATATTATGTTTGATCATACTATAACTATGATACATGACTATGTACCCAATGAAAACATTGTCTATGTTTTATTCTCTGTCTTCACTTTGCTTTGTCTGTTATTCTCTGTCTTTGCTTTACTTTATCTGTGTTTTGGATGATCTGCCACTTAGCTTGTATGGAGGACACACATAACTCTACTATGGGGATTTGGGAAGATCCAACTATGGGGATCAGAGAGGATCCGAACTCTGTGTATATGTAAGAGTTAGCATAACTACTGAACTCAAGACATATACCTATGGGAATCACTGAAGATTCGGTTGTTTGCTATGGGAATCAATGAAGATTCGACTATGTGAATCATTTAAGATTCGTCTGTGTCTGTGTATCTCTACCAATACCTAGACCCTTTGGTTAAAGGGTGGGCAGTCACAAGTTCGTTACTTTGCTTTTTTGTGTTGCCCCTTTAGCACTCCTTTACTTTATCGCCACATCCAATCCTCAGTATCTACCTCAACTCCAGGATGTGTAGGACATTGATGGAATCCCCAAAAAGGTTGAGGACCCAATAGCCTTCTCACTCCTATTGTTGAACTAGACATTGATTAAACCTTCAACTTCAACTCGTCTGCTCTGTCCTTTACTACTATCGCCCTTTACTCTACTAACAAGGATGCACCCTCCTTCTTCGGGATAAGACAAAAGAAAGTGTGATTGACCCCTTTAATCTAATTGGCGTTAAAGAAGAAGGCGATATGGCTACGCTATGAGGTCTTCCTTTATGATATCCCGGGTAGTAAGAAAGAAGCCCATGCTTGAAACCATCCGCCCTGGAGCCCCGAGACCTTAAGGAGTGAATTGCATCTAAAATCTTCTCTTCTTTGGGGATAGAACTCAAAACTTCCAAGTGGGCGCAAGAATAAACTTGTTTAGCGATTGACTTTGCAGAGGAACATGATCCAAGTGGAGCATTGAAAATGTCTTGAAGTGCTTAACACACTCCTTTATATCCTTGACGGTGGAGCCATCAGGGAAGTGAGCTAGATGATGGAGTTAACATTGACATTTGCCTTGACGGACCGATGGAAGTAAGCATTGTTTGAGTCGCCTAAATCGAGCCATTTGATTCTTGATTTACATTGTTAAGCGTACTTTACTTTGCTTTACTGTATTAAACAGTTCTTGACTTTGATTCTATCTTATCATGCCTTACTTTACTAATAAATAATCACAAAACATCATCTTTTTTCTATTTTTTTAAAAAACATATAAATCATGGAGGCAATGATACTATGTACTATAATGGAAACACATGCAGAATATGATAGGATTCCCCTCACCTGTCTGTATCTATCTTTACTGTGTCTATACTGTACTTGACAATAGCTCTACTATCTCTCTACTACACTTTAGTAGTGTAACTGGTGCTCCTCTGTCACTGGTGGATCAATCGGGATCCCTACAACCATTTCAATATCAATATCTCCTCTTTTATACTCTTAGAATGGTGGGAATGGTCTCCCGCCATCCAAACTTAACTAAACTTATCTATTTAGCCCTACTTGGGCATCTAGGCAACATTGGACAACTTAACAGTCGAACCAATGGCCAAAATTGGGAAACCTAACCCTAAAATTAGGGTTTTTACTGCTCTTTTCCACATAACTTTGTGGAAACTTATCCTCTTTGTACGAAATTCATTCCTACAGCATAACAACTGTACTATGCAACTTTCTAATGGATCAAAACATCCAAAACTAAAAATAAACCAAATAAGAATTTAGGGTTTACCTTTTTTGGGCTTGAAACCCTAACTTTATCTCGATTCTTCTATCTTCTCAACACAAATGATGATCCTTCGTTGTTTGCAACTTGATTCAACGGTGAATCGATGCTGAAATCACTTCTCCTTTAGTTTCCCTTCTTTTTCTCTTTTCTCTCTAGTTTTCTGGCTCTTTGGAATAAACCAAATGAGCCCTAAAACACACTAAATAGGGCTGGTTCAAGTTTTGTCGGTTGCTACTTGCTGCAGGTTTTTCGCAGTTTCTGACCGGTATTTTGGCCACAACTTTCTCATCCTATATCCGTTGAACTCACATCTTATATGGTAAAGTAGATAATTGAATTATTTACATTTCTCGTGTTTTGGGCTTTCCCAAAATACGGCCCTAAGGTCCTCAAAAGTTCCCACAAAGTCAACTTTTGACTAGAAGTGCTAAAATATCTATTTTTTGGTCTTTGTTATGGGACACCCGTAGGGTCCGTACTCACTGTAGGGTCTTTCTAACTTTACTAAATAGTCGTAAATAGGGAAAATAATCACATTTACCTTTACTTTCAAAGTATCTCAGTTGGGCTAACTTGCATTGGATTCCGTGAAAATGAATCCGCTTTCACCTGATAAACAATGAAGATTCAATATTATATACTTTTCTGGGGACGAGGACTTTTAGGCTTATTGTGACCCAAGGATTGGGGGTATGGTTCTTAGGCCATTGTGGAATGCTTTCCCATGACTTGTTTGAACATCCCACTATCTGTTGCTTATATGTTTTCCATTTGTAAATGGATGCTTTATTGTGACTTAACCTTATGCTCATTTTGTATTTTTCCTCTTTTTGGAGGTCATCGAGAGATTTAAAAAATATGGGTCCACTGATATGGTCCTGCAATGGTACACAGATCTATGCCCAATCCGTGAAGGAGGCCATCAAGGAGGCTAACTTTGAAGATTTTGTCTAGTTGTAGGCATGCAACTGTGACTTAGATCTTTACTATGCCTTGGTAAAGAGGTGGTGGCCGTCAACCCATACGTTCTGCTTTACTTGTTGGGACATGACCATTACCCCTTTCTGCTTCTATGTATATATGGATCTACTCTTTGGAAAGAGGCCTATCTCCACCTGGCCAGCAGGATGGGAGCACAATAAGAGGAGGATCACCACTTTGATAGGGGAGTGTCCAGGGACTCCCAAGCCTCACACCACTTGGTTCTGGAGTAAGTGGCAGAATGTGGAGGTTACCAATGAGCCCTCCAAATTTAAACGGGACCAACTCACTAGGAGCTTTTTGACGTTCATGTTGGGCAACTCTCTTCAGCACCAGTAGTAATCAGATCAGCCTCTGCCTTTTGGCTTATCTAGAATCTGGATAGGCTGAGTAACATACATAAATATCCTATTTTTTTTTCCTGATTGATTTTCTTTTGCTTGAATGAAATCCTAACTTTCATTTTCTTCCTTGTAGGCTTGGTGCTTTGACCATCTCAAGGTCGGGGCACCCAATTTGCAAGACTTTAGCGATTAGTTCTTCCCTTACGAGGAAAGATACATCGCTAGCAATTGTTTGCATCGCCACTACTATTCACTCTTCGAGATACTTGATTTTCAAACCTCTACCACTTGACAAACTTGATTTGGACTGAAATTTTACAAGCGAGCAAGAGACCTAGGTATCTACCTGGGTTCATAGATCTATCAAGTGACAAATGTTTAGTCTGTAGAACCTAACACAATGCAATGAAGAATGGAAACGCAAACAACAACCCATAATATGCACAAGGATTTACCTGATTCGGAAAGATTGCCTACGTCCACAGTGAGATGAGATCTATTTCACTATCAATGGAGAATAGGATTACAGTCGCTCGTCCTCGCACCTCTATCAGATTTTCGTTACAGAGAAAGAACCCTTTTTTTTTTTTGATAGGTCAGAGAAAGAACCCTTGCTACAGGTTTATAGCGAAACCCTATACAAGAAATTTACTGAAATACCCATACAATCCTTAAAAATTTTCCAATCATCAGAAGTCAAGACACCAAACTTCAACATAGTCCGCCTTCATAAGCTTATCAAGAAGGGTTGTTTGATTAGTTTGCCCTTCAAAATATACGACCAAACTAATATACATTTAACATAAGCCAATATAACGAGGCATTTCCTTCAAGAAGAATGAGAAGTAAAAGCAATCAATCCCATTTTATTAACTAAATAAAAGACTAGAATCAATCCAATACCTTCTGTTAGTTTTATTATCCGGTTAAAAAAAATTAATATTGTAGATAGAAGGAATTGTACAAGGTGGAGGCTATCAGAAGCAGATGATACTAATTCCACTGCTCCACGAGCCATATATACATGAGATGATGGCTTTGACACAAGCTGAATAAAATAAATTTCCAATGAAAATAATGAAAAACTGGTGTAATTAGAGTACAGTTGTTGCCAATGATGTATTATCCAAATATTTGTTGTATGACAGCCTCAGCATTTCCATTGTATTGCGCTAGAAGACTGATCGCATCAGCCCTCGGCAAAGCAAGAAATTCCTGCAACAATCCAGAATACAAACAAGACAAAAAAATTATGATCAGCTTTTCCAAAGCAAAGGCCTAACATATTCAGGAAAAAAGCTCCAGTTTCTATTTAATGCACTTTCTGGGAATAAATGCATGTTTCTAATATGCTTATGCTCAAGTCTGGAAACAGCCTCATTGTGAAAGCAGGGGTATGGCTGCGTACATTATAACCCCCCCCCCCCCCAGACCCCGCGGTGGTGGGAGAATTGTGCACTGGGTGGGTACGCCCTTTTTTATGCTCAAAAGAGCATTGTTCCCTTATCCCCTCTCCTTCTCCCCCTCCCCTCAAAAAAAAAACAAAAAAAGAAAAAAGAAAGAAAAAAAGAGGGGGGACAGAATGTTCCATCACTGCAAACCACAAGGAAGAACTGTTGTTTCTGTTAAGTTTGATACCATCTGGAAACCCTATGAATATTATAAAGGTAAACATCAATCCTGGCCCCCTAAGGGTCTGGTAAAAGAAAATAATAATTCAAGATTTATCCACGTAACAAACAATGAACTGTGTTAACCTGGTTGCCAATGCAGGCAGGGATCAAAAGACCCAAAATAGACTCTGGGTAATGAGCCAAATAAAGAAACTAGGATTCCGATTAATTAAAAGAACTGGGTAGCAGAAACTAGCAAGCGAATTCTAGAAATTTCAGCTATCAGAACTAGTGTTGTTTGGGAGAAAACTGACAACAAACAGACCATGACTCAGAGTAGTCCCAAACTTGGGTTGAGTGAGCAACAGGACCACCACAATCACATGGTTCTGGTTTTTCAACTTTCTAGGCCAATCCGATTGGATTTTAGGTCAAATGCTGAGTAGCAGATACTAGAGTTAAACAATAAAAAATGAGTGCAAGTCGGAATAATAAATTGAATTCCATAGGTATATGGTCTAAAAGGAATTACAGAACAGAACTTCTATTGAAAATAGCGAAGAAAGTAGACGTTAAAGTTAAGAACAGTAACAGAGAAGAGGAAGAAAACAAAGTATAAAATAAGCAAAGAGAACTGAAAGGGAAGAAAAAAAGAAAAGAGAAAGCAGAGTTGAATGATAGAGAGAGAACACCATTGGACAACTTCCTAGATTTTAGGACTCTAAGAAAGACCGACATGTGACTTTTCTGGACTAATTAGATACAAGACTTGAGTAACCTACTGAAATTAACTAACAAGGAAAATGCTAAGGTCGCAAAATCGCATTACACAGAGTCATGTCATGGCGGCCAATCAGCAGTCAGGAACATAATTTTTTTATTTCCCTACCTTCTATTTAGTGGGATTTGCATGTCACAAAGATCCTGTATGACGTGTTTGTATTGGAAACATGAACAGCATTGATCATGATTTTGTGACCTTATCAAAACCCTACTTACAAATAATCCCCATACATAAGGGGAGAAGTTAGAGTGAAGTCTAGTCTTCTTACAACTCTCCCTTATCCAGCAACCTAATCAATTTGGATCAACGGATGGGTCCCACAACATAATCAGGTTTATTTAGCTAAGCTTCTTGCACCTCTCTTCTAGTGAAGAAACAAAAGCCCAGACTTTGGGGCTAGGGTTCTTGGTCTTCTAGGATTTTGGTGGAAAATATTTCATTTTCAGTTAAGAAGCCAGCTTCTCAGAATCAGAGCAGCAGAACCGGGGAAGTTTAACCAAGCATGCACTTGTTAAGACTTGAGCTTCCCTTTGGGCTTCATATATGAGCTTTATAAGTCAGCTTAATCCAATAAAAACCCCAGTTGAAACAAAAACCTGACAAACCCATTATACGTTTAGGGAAAAGGTTCTCTGAGCCGCCAGGACAGGGTATGCTAGCACCTCTGTGTGTGTGTCTCTCTCTTCCTCATATGAATGACGTCACTTCCTTCCTATGTACGATACCGTTTTGGCGCACCTCAATGGTGCATTCCCCTATGTTACTTGTTCAGAGAACCCTCTCTCACACCTTTAACATAAACTAGCTAACCCCCCCCCCCCCCTCCCCAACAAAAAAAAGCCAGTGTACGAGGCTCCCGGTACTGCAGGGTCTGGGAAGGGGCAAATGTATGTAGCCTTACCCCCTGCTTCACAGGAGAGGCCGTTTCCAAGTTTTGAACCTGCAACCCAACAGGTTGTAATAGCGCAACTTAACCGTTGCGCCAAAGCTCGCCCACTATAAATTCTCACAAAACACACATATAATACCACAGCCCCTTGTGCGCGTGTGTGTGTGTCTATATATATGAGTTTGGTGGAAAATATTCCATTTTCAGGCTTCTCATTGGATCCACGATTTGGAGGCTTCTCAAAATCAGAGAAGCAGAACCTGGGAAGCTTAACCACGGATGCACTGAATAAGACTTGTGGTCCCCTTTGGGCCCCATAAATGGGCTTTATTATTCAGCCCAATACAATACAAACCCCACTAAAAACAAACACCTAACTGACAAACCCATATATACCTTTAACATAAATTAGCCCCCAAAGCATAAAATAAATTCTCATATCACATACACACAAATAATACCACAGCTCCTTGTACAGGACTACATCAAAACACCTCCACATAATCATACACCAGGAAGGGTTGTCAAGTAGAGAGAAAAAGAGAGGTGAGGATGCGTACCAGATGAGTGGGTTGAGAATGGGAAAGGTGGTACTGGTTAATATCTAAGACACTAAAATTGGATTCTAGACCCAGTCCTGTATTATAGGCCAACAGACTAGACCAACTTATCCAGCTGACCATCTTGTCATACCTTGAGATTGCTTGAATTGAATGAAGAGGCATAGCTAGTATCCCAATTGCAAGTGCTAATACCAGATGAAGAACTTAAGCTAGTGGACGGAGTTCTCATGTAATACACTACAAGTGCATGTAGTTAAGTGATTAAAGACAAGCGGCATAGAAGTTGTAAAAGAGGTTTTTCCCCCCCTCTCACCGATAATGCCACACATCTATAACTTGCTTTACGTGACACAGGTATTGACAGGAAAAATACTCGAAAAGCTGTACACTTCAGCATACTGGCGTAAATTTTATTTGTGGCCATGAATAAATAAATAAATAAAATAACAAAATTGTGCCAATTGTGTCCTTACAGCCCTTGGACATTATCCCACTTAAAGATGGCAAACATGGAAAATTCAACGAAGACTTATCGATCCAAGACAACCTAAGGTTTTGAATTTTAAGGCTGAACTACAACGAAAGTTGGTGGAGAAAAATTTCTAACAAAATAGGGTTAAGAAATAAATGAAATTAGGGGATCCATACAAAATCGGATATTGTTATGGGACTGTGAACAGTACTCATGAACAATTGCTTCACATAAAATATTTTCTTTTATTTTACATTTTCTTCCATTGTCATTTTTTTAGTTGGACATTGACAATGAAGCATATTTGGACATGATCGAGTTAGTGAAACAATCCTGCCTTATGATGTGGAGTCCCCATGGGTGCCAATCATATCAATGATTAGGATCATTAATGTAGTCCTAGATAGGTAGGAGACCTACTAGGAGCCAGATAACAGGATCAATAGCAAAAGGGGGTTGCTGGTTCGAATGGACAACACTAGGTTTTAGGTTAATTCTAGGGTTTAGGATGGGAATTTGGGAATGGGTCTTATATGGCTTTAATATGCAGGTTTAGGGGGGTTATTATGAGATAAAAATAATTGGATTTGGTTAAGTTCAAAAAATCTGCAGAATTAGGGTTAGGGTTTCGGGTTTTAGGTTTTAGATTCTAGGCTGAATTTAGGGTTTCTAATGGGAATTTAGGGCAGGGTTTTGGATCGAGTATAGGGGGGAGTGTGGGGGATGTATGCTGGAAGTTTAGCACAGATCTGATGGTTGGAAGGTGAATGCTTGGGGATCAAGCTACAATTCGAAGGAATAGTTGCAGGTTTAATGAAGAGGATGGAAGGCTGACTGTAGTGATCTGATTGGGTCAATGGAAAGGATGGATTAGGTTAGAGGATGAAGAGGGGAAGGATATATGCAGGAAACTAAAATTACTTACTGGTTTGATCTCCTTCAAAGGCAGCAGCAGCAGCAGCTTGAAGAAGCTCGATTGAAGAAGAAGAAGAACCTCCCGGTACTGGACAGACGCAAGGAGTCGTGAGATTCCACTCACCCTTCACCTTGAAATCCACAAGGCAACACTCACACAAGGGAGCAATAACAGCAACAAAGGCAGCAAGCATAAAACTGAGTATTTATTAATCAAAATTCGTTTTCAATACATGGCCCCTGTACAACCTTATATAAAAGACTCAAAATTAAACTCCTACACTAAAAAGGAAAGGCCTAACCCAATCCTTAACCTATTAGGTAACTTAAACTAACTAGGAAACTAAAATACTAAAAGAAATAGACTCAAAACATGACTAAACTTATAGAGTCCTAATCCAGCCCAACTTACATCACATGACGACTTAAGTTGTCACATGACCACTTAACCAAGTCACATGATCACTTAAATTGAACCAATTGGATGCAACCAATTTGAACCAGTTCAATTAAAAAAACAGAAAAATAAACTAAGTATTGGGCTAATCCCGTATGCAACCTATGTACCCCTAGTTTAGGCTTATTAAAGTGGCATAATACATAGAAAACCCTTGGGAACAAAGGCCCAACATGTATATAACCCAACCCTAAGCCTATTTCTAAAGAAATAAGCCAATTTCTATGATGAACCTACATCAATCATAGTTTAAAAACTCATCTCGTTTCGGTGTCTCGACCAGGTTGAGACAACCGAAACCTCAAAATTTCGCCGAAATGTTGTATTTTTTTTTGTACTTTTGCTTGGCCATTTAAGGGTGCAAAAGACCGAGTTGACCGAAATGAGCGAAATACCGAAACGAAATGACAAAAAATTTCCAAAAATTTCGGTCGAAACATTGACTATTTTGGGTTTTGACATTTCATATGATGTTTCGTCTCTAGGAGTAAAAAATTACCAAAATATTTGAACTCCCAGCGAAATTTCGCCGAGTTTTTGAACTATGATTAGGATACCATCATTTTTGGAAAAAAAACAACATCCTGAAATTTATAATGTTTAAGATGTTTTCCAACTGCTTGTATTGCATTTTAGTAAAATAATTTCCCTTTTCTTAATCCAAATGCAATTTTGTATTGGATTTTGACAAATTGTGTAAAATCTTATTTGAAAATTAATGAAGCATTAATGAAGAAGAAGAGGATAGAGATCAACGAGCTTTGGTAGTGGGTTTCTAGAAGCCTAAAGGACTAAGTTCTGAAATCATAATGATAAACAGAATATGAAAATTAATAAGCGAATCAGAAATACAGATATGCTCCTAAGGCTGGTCGAGTACTCTATTCAGGTGGGAGAACAGAATATTAAAAATTAAACCCAATCCAATGGTCAGATTCCTAGAATCTGAAGAATCCTACTTGTGATAGGAGATTCCAGATAGGAGAATTGATACAGGATTTTGAAGAAGTCTCAGAACAGCATGCAAAAAACTCAGATTAAGACATTAAGTTAATATTGATAACAGAACTCAATTCAGCAGTAGAACAGAAACCTGAAATTAGAATTCGTAAACAGAATCTGAAACTGGGTTTTCTGAAATCATACTTGCCATAGGACTCTAAGAAAACATTATCAAAATCAAATTTTGCAACCATAGAGATGTTCAGAACAGAAACCACGATGGCTATGTATGGAACCAGATTTGAAACCCAGTGGCTTGTAAGGGTAGGAATTCAAGAAACTAAAAGAAAGATTGAATTTTAATGTTGAAAATAGATCCACAATTTTATAAGAATGATAAATAGATCAATCTAAAGATAACACCTTTAAGCCAATAAAGAAGATGCACAGAAATAGAAAGTAGGGAAATGACCTGGGTTTCGATTATTGATAAAGGAAAAAATGAATAGAAGAAAGATAAGATAAATGCTTCAAGAATCCCATCTGAATCACTAACTTGGTATCCCACCAAGAAGCTTCACTGCATAAAAAAAAGAGCGTCCCAGTGCACAAGGCTCCCGCTACTACAGGGTCTGGGAGGGGCAAATGTATGCAGTCTTAACCCCCTGCTTCGCAGGAGAGGCTGTTTCCAAGTTTCGAACCCGCAAGCAATAGGTTGCAATAGTGCAACTTAACCGTTGCACCAAGGCTTGCCCACTGCATCTCAGATTCTCACAGCAAAAAAGTGTTCTGAATCTCACAGAGCTAAAGGGATGAAAATCAATTCCTTCATCAAATTCGTATCCAAGGCTGTAGACCCTTACAAACTTATACAAAAGACTCAAAACAGGAAGTCAGGAATCAAATTAAGCATAAAACTCCTCCAGCCAATAGCTTACCTTGAAGGTAGTATACTACTACTAAGACGAAGGAAAGTAGCTAAAAATAACGCTGGACTCATAGAGTCCTAATCCTGCCGAACTGAAACCCTTTAATAATAAAATAAAAAATATAACTCTAACTAGAGTAACTAATAAAGTAAATCCTGTATTCCTACGTCCTACCCATAATTTAGGCCCATTAAAGTGGCCTATTACAAAGAAAACCCATTGGACCAAAGGCCGAACACATATGTAGCCCAACCCAATGCTTATTTCCACTAAAATAAGCCCACTTCTGTGTCTTATCTGCATCCTATGATACCACCCCATTAATTCAAAAAACTATATGATGCAGCCAGCCAATCCTAGATTCTAGCTTAGGAATCAGAGATAAGATTGGCTGTTCCATAAGTTCGGATCTGATGTATTTCCTGACAAACCAGGGTCTGAGCTTGCTGGTTTTGACATTCTAGCAGCCTGGAATGGGGAAAAGAAAGAATAAAGAAGAGAAGAAAGAGAACAGGTTGCTGTCCAAAGAAAATGGAAAGACAACTGTAGGGATGACACAGAAGAGAGATTCAAAAAGTAGGGATGGCATAAAATCCAAATTGAAATAAATGCACCATGCATTGTGAACACAATTATTCGTGCTCATCTAGAATTCACAAAGTTCTCTTTAAGATTCCAGTCTTGATCATATTAGAAATGCTAAAACTGAGTCAGCTACTATAAACCAAACTCTGTTACTACTTACTAGAGAAAATCATGAACATATTCCTCCCCCCCCACAAAAAAAAAAAAAGGTCTTGGGACCAGAATATATCAAGGACAATCAAAATTCAAACTACTCAAAATGAAAAATTTAAAAAAAGACAACTTTTATCCAGCACATTGACCATCGACATTTAACCCTCCCCAAAAGAAAAACAAAAGTTTCACTGATGTGGCACAGTATACAATTGAAAAAAGAATATTGAGAAAGGATGACTCACCATCACTTTGAGTATTGCATTTTCATCACAGATGACATCTCTACATGACACTTGATTTGGGCTCCCACCATCTTCAGGCATCCTTCCGGTTGAGGAGAGAGTAACTTGGGAAGACTCATTCGTGCAAGTATCTGCATTTGTCTTTGAGGTTGCATTGGTAAGTAAAGGAGTATTGATTTCTTTAAAAGAGTCAATCTTTAGAAGTCCTTCAAAGCGGTCTTTACACATTTGGAGTCTGAACCACTCATTATGAGTATGAAGTGTTGCTCTTACTAGCTTCATTAGTTGTGGTTCTTCAATGCCAAGCCTCCGACCCATTGCAGCCTACATGAGTGCATGATGGTTTTCAATTGGAGTCGACAAGAGATGATGAGTACCAATTCAGAGATGCCATATGGATATGGATTATAGAATCAAAACAGTAAACATAAATATATATTTATTATAAGGGGTGCAACATCTTCAGAAAAAAGAAACAGTAGGCCTCCCAATACCGTACTAGGCCAGAAACCAAACTGCAGAGCTATACAAAAAAGTTGTTGCAGATCTAACAGATATATATCCATACAATCTATATCTGAAACCCCAGAAAAACTAGATCCTAGGCTTCTTCAGCTCCCAGGTATGGATTAAAATTAGGCCACTGATAGTATTAGGGTTCGGTCTATAGTTTTAAGTATTCGATTTGTAATGGGCTGTATTATAAAACCAAAAAGTATAGCCTTAAGGGCTTGTATGCAAATTAGTTTCCAACAAAGAAATTTATTGTGACCCTCTTTTAAATATCTCTTTAATATTGTATTGGAGGCCAAGTAATTAGGTT